>NW_007252282.1:523557-542842 GCF_000164805.1 Carlito syrichta | reverse complement strand
TCCACTCACCTCAGCCTCCCAAAGGCACGGGATTACAGGCTGAAGCTACCGAGCCCAGCTGGTCAGTAAACTATTAAACCAAAACAGGAATTCAACGGGAACAGACACCCTTGGATTGCATAGGGCCCAAAGGGTAAAGAGAGGAGAAAACACGTTGAGGTTCATACAAGTGCAAATCTTACAGCAGGAAGTCCTTGGAAAATGTTGGACTGCACAGAAAGACAACAGGGTAATGAGAGAAAACCATCTGCATCTAGTTACATGAGCCAGATGGAACAAGAAGGTATGGCTGTTAGATCAGATGGTCAGAGGTTTGAGCCTGTTTCTGTCATCTATCAACATATGTCCCCATTGCCTATTTTCTCCAAGCACCCAGGGTCTCTAGAAGAGGACAACTCTGGTAAAAATAAAAACGTATGTCACAAGGGGACAATGCTTCTGAAAGAACAGTTTAGGAGGCACAATGCTTTCCTGCTGGCTGGAAGGGGATCTGAATCCCTGAAGGTGGTGGTATAGAGTGGTAGTGGTGTAGGTAGCCCCTGCGTTGAACACAGTGGGAGCAGTCAACAGAGTAGAGGATTTAGTCTTAGCAGACACCAGAGTAAGGAAATGCAGAGCTGCAGGCAAAAGTCAGTGATAGTGTGATAGAAACAATCTTCCATGTCTATCTTCTGCAGCCTCTAGAGGAAACAGTGAGGGAGGCAGTATGATCTTGGGTTACTCAACTTCTCTGAGATGGAAAATGAGGGTCATAATAAGAGTACCTACTGCTTAAGCTTTTTGGAAGAATTACATCATATACTGAACACTGATAAAAATGTTAATGTATTAATTTAAAATGGAAGTTACTTACAGTCACTCCAACTTTGTTCTATTTTTCGGAGAGTATACCTGTCACGTTCCTGCCTCAATGTCTTTGACTATGCTGTTCTCTGCCTAGAATGCTCTTCCTCTAAATATCTCCATGGCTCGCTCCCTTACCACCCTAAAGTCATTTACTCTAATGTCACCTTCTCAATGTGTTCTTTCCTGATCATGCTATAACATCTTATTCCCCTCTCCTCTTTTTTTTTTTTTTTTTTTTTGAGTTGGAATCTTACTCTGTCACTCAGACTGGAGTGCAGTGGCCACTCCTGGCCACTGCAGCCTCGACCTGCTGGGCTCTGGCGATCCTTCCACCTCAGCCTTCCAAGTAGCTGGAACTACAGACTCACGCCACTACACCCAGCTAATTTTTTTTTTTTTTTGGTTGTAGAGATGGGGTCTCGCCAAGTTGCCCAGGCAGGTCTCGAACCTGCGGGCTCAGGTAATCCACTCACCTCGGCCTCCCAAAGTGCTGGGATTACAGGCTGAACCACCAAGCCCGGCTCTGCTCTCCTCTTTATCTTCCTCTGTAGCATATGGTATTATCCAATATACTAGATATTTTACTTCTTTATTTTCTACTTCCCTTCACTAGAATATACATTCTATGAAATATGGAGTTTTTTGGGTTTTTTTGAGTTGGAGTCTCACTCTGTCGCCCAGACTGGAGTGTAGGGGCTGCTCCCGGTCAAAGCAGCCTCGACCTGCTGGGCTCCGGCGATCATTCCGCCTCAGACTTCCAAGTAGCTGGAACTATAGGCGCGTACTACAACGCTCAGCTAATTTTTGATTTATTGTAGAGATGAGGGCTCACCAAGTTGCCCAGGCGGGTCTCGAACCCACGGGCTCAGGCAATCCACTCACCTCAGCCTCCCAAAGGCGCGGGATCACAGGCTGAGCCACCGAGCCCAGCTTAATATGGAGATTTTTAATTGTTTTTTCACTGTTATGTCCTTAGTGCCTGTAAGAATGCCTGGCAGAGTACACACTCAAATATTTGTTGTTGTTTTTTTCCAGACTGGAGCCCAGTGGCAGAATCATGGCTCATCGCAGCCTCAGCCTCCTGGGCTCAGGTGATTCTTCCGCCTCAGCCTCCCTCACAAGTAGCTGGGATTATAGGCATGAATCACCACTCCCGACTAATTTTTTAATTTTTTTTTTTGTGGAGACGAGGTCTTGCTATGTTGTTTAGACTGGTCTTGAACTCCTGGGCTGTGATGCCACTGCCATTCAGTCTAGAGTGACACAGTGAGACCCTGACTCAAAAAAAAAAAAGAAAATGAAAAACATTTCCTGCAGACCTTCATTCATTACCATTTTAAGATTATTTAATGAGATTCTACTTCATGACTAGCACAACATAACACCCTATGCAGACACAAGTAAGTATAAGTCACAGACTCCACTCTCTAGCAGATGGCACTTTTGTTAAGGAAACTAGACAGAAAAACACTGAAACTAGTGCAGTTAAATCACACTAGAGAGAGACACAGTGTTTCTATCTCGTCCACTTGCCCAGCCCCTCCCCACCAGGCCACTCTGATTTCTTTGGCCCCCCTGACCAGCTGGGTGACAGCTGTGGCTGTGATCAACCATGCTCATGTCTTCACCTGAGATTCCCTATCGGTGACTTTCCTCCACCCTCATCCTTTCTGTTATTCAACCCAGGATCATTTCTCCTCTTGACCCCAGATTGCAGAGTTGCGGGAGAAAATCAAGTTATTCTGCATTTCATGATCTTGAGCAGGCTGCCTCTGAATGTTTACAGGGAACCTGCATACTGGGCCTGGGAAGTGAAGGCCATTTTACTCCTATTGGAAGACAGACTCGTGAACTGGGGTGTTCAAATCCAGTTCCTGAAACAGAAAGGCCCCAGACGCGTTCTCGCCCTGGAGTCGTTTTAGCAAATGTAGCAAAAGTGGCTTACATATGTGTGAGAGAAATCTGTCCTAACAATCAGTTCGGCGCGAGAGGAGACGACAGCCAGGAAGGCGGGCAACGCAGCGACAGTCATGGGGTCGTCCCGAGGCCGGCACATCAGGTTTCCTTCAAGGCCGACCGCCCCAGCCGGCATTTCAAACTCCAAAGGGGGCTTCAAGGAGGGCAACGAAGTTGCCAATGTCAAGTTTCTCTTCTTTAGAGCTCAGGCAGCGGAAAGGTTAGTTTCACCCCCTAAGTGATCTCGCGTTACAGTACTCTTCTGGCCCGCCCCTACCCCACGGCGGGAACAGTTCGAAAGTGACGTCACACACAGCAGGATCCTGTCGGAAGTGACGTCGACGTCCCAGAATCCTTGGCGGAGGAGAAGCGGGTTCCTGCGTACGCTACTCGCGGTGCGGCGTGGAGCGTTTGCGCGGCGTGGTCTGACCCTGTTGAGGAAGGCGAGCACGTTTGTGCGTTGCCCGCTGCGGCCGGACAGGCCTCTTGGGGCCGCAGGTTTGGGCTTTCTTTAGTGGGATAAGAGCTCGTGGCGGGCCGCGCGCGTCCTGAGCCGGCCTCACCATGTTGGTGCTGTTTGAGACGTCTGTAGGCTACGCCATCTTTAAGGTAGGGGGAGACTGAGCTGGGGGGAGGGGAAGCGGTGTTGGACAGACGCGGAGGGTGAAGGCCTACGGAGAGAACTGCTCAGGGTCGCGTGGGTACCGCTGATGTCCCCGGACTCTGAGAGAAAGGAAAAGGCCTTCAGGCCCCCGAGCTCCATGCTTCGGTTAACACGTGGCCCCGCCGTCGGGGCGCCCTCTCAGCCTTAAGAGGATTTGGGCAAGTTATGAGGAGCTCGGGTTTTATTCTGGGTATTTTCAGGATGCTCGAAATGTTTTAAGCAGAGAAATGACCATCAGGTAATTTGTCTCAGTGTTACTTTGCAACGTGAAGACTATATGTAGATGGTGGAGAGTATATGTAGATTAAAGGGAGGTAAGAAAGGGAGCAAGGGTGTTTTTACATTGATTTAGATAGGATGAAATTGTTTGTTCTAAGATTGGTGTGGAGACAAACATTACAGAAACTTTGAAGGTAGACCTGAGAATATTGGCTGATGGGTTGGTTGAATGTGGGTTTTGGTTTAAGTTGTTGAGTAAGAAGGTTGTGGAGAAGAGGCCTAAATTCCGAGTTTGGCCGTGTGAGGCTTGCGTTTTCTGTTAGACGTGATAATGCAATGGTGTAAATCAGGCAGTTCTGTATTTCTTTTTTTTTTTTTGAGTCCAAGTCTCACTCTGGCGACCTGCTGGGCCCAGGCGATCCTTCTACCGCAGCCTTCCAAGTAGCTGGAACTACAGGTGTGCACCATCACACCCGGCTAATTTTTTGATTTATTGTAGAGACGAGGTCTCGCCAAGTTGCCTAAGCTGGTCTCGAACCCTTGGGCTCAGGCAGTCCTCTCGCCCCTGCCTCCACCTCCCAAAGTGCTGGGAATACAGACGTGAGCCACCAGGCCCAGCCAGTTCTGTATTTCAAGTTTGAAGCTTGGGGAGAAATCTGGGCTGCTAATGCCAATATGAAATTTGGTTGAAGTTTGGTAATAACTTTTAAGTACATCAACCTGGAAGTGGCCATTTCATAAAAGCAGGGTTGCTTTTGAGATGTGAGAATGAAGTAGATTGAGTGCCTTCCAAGTGCCAGGTACTCTTCTGAGCTCTGTGAATATGGCAGCCAAAAACAGTATTCTCGTCTATATTCTAGATTTATGTGTTGGTATAAGGCAAAAATGCCAGATATATGAATCAAAAGCCAATAATGTTTGTGGTGTAGATGCAGAAAGTCTGGAAGAGTACACAGGTCACTTTTTAGTTCTCTAAATTTCATTTCTGACACTTGAAAATACTTGTATACTTCTGTTTACTTTTGATATGTCAAATACTTGTTTTTTAAGAAAACCATTAAACAGGAATTAGTAACTAAAAGGCAACTTTGCTTGTTTTTCCTTTCTTTGGAGTTAATCTGTCATTGCAGTATTGGTGATTTTAAGGGACATTTAAAAAGCCTTAGTCTTAGTCTCCTTTAGAGCTCTGGAGCATATCTACTTCGTTTTTCTCCAACTTTTTGGAATCATACCTAAATTCTTTTTTTTTTTTTTTTTTGAGTTGGAGTCTCACTCTGTCACCCAGACTGGAGTGCAGTGGCCACTCCCGGCCACCGCAGCCTCGACCTGCTGGGCTCCAGCGAGCCTTCCGCCTCAGCCTTCCAAGTAGCTGGAACTACAGGCACGCGCTACCACGCCCAACTAATTTTTTGATTTATTGTAGAGAGGAGGTCTCACCAAGCTGCCTAGGCAGGTCTCGAACCCGTGGGCTCAGGCAGTCTACTCACTTCAGCCTCCCAAGGCGCGGGATTACAGGCTGAGCCACCCAGCTTGGCTCCTAAATTCTTGTGTAGAGTTCTGCATATACCCCGAATTCTCTTAGCCAATGTGATGTCATATTTTGAATCAGTGTGTATGGATGAATCTTATCATAAATTAACATATACTGTCCTTAACTGGATGTTAGGAGGAACAACTCTGTACTGTCCCCTGGTTGTCTCCCATGGTAGGAAGGGATTAGTTTAGCAATCCTCTGATTTCTAGACCTGGGTCATAATTAGTATCTAGTCATATCTCTTAATGAATTACTGATTTTTAATAAAGAATGTCCTGCTACATAAAAATAAGTCTTGTGTGTTCTGTTGCAGTTTTCAGTGTTATTTATCTGCAAGTACTGTTTAAAATTGTTAAATTGTGGTTTATGTAGCCTAGTGTTAGAGAAATAACTAAAGTTAGTCTTGAATGTGTTGACATTGAATAGTTTATAATTATTTGGAAATAGCATTAGTGACCATTTCTGAATAAAATAGATACACAAAGGTTCTGGAATTAGATAGTGGTGATGGTTGCAGTTTTGAGAAAAATATGCTACTAAAAAGTGAATTGCTCACACCTGTAATCCCAGCACTTTGAGAGGTGGAGGCCAAAGTGAGCCCAGGGGTTCAAGAACAACCTGGGCAACTTGGCAAGACCTCATCTCTACAATAGATCAAAAAATTAGTCGGGCATGCTAGAGATGAGTTCTTGCCAAATTTCCCAGGCTGGTCTCAAACCATGGGTTTAGGCAATCTTCTCGCCTCAGCCTCCCAAAGTACTGGGATTACAGGCTTGAGCCACCGTGCCTAGCCACTCACTATAGCTTTTAACTCCTAGGCTCAAGCGATGGTGAAAGAAATGTTTGATATTTATACCAAAAGTTCATATATAACCTGATTACTACTGATCAGTATATTTTTTCCAGCTTTATTGGGTATACTTTGCATGCTATATATTTTAGTAAAATGTATACAATTGTGCGGTCACTTCTACAATTCAGTTTTGGAGCACTTCCTTCCTAGAAGTCCTCATGCCCAAGAAGTCCTCATGCCCATTTTAAGCTTAGTGCCACCCTGGGCAACCACTGATCAGCTTTCTGCCTGTGCAATTTTGTCTTTCTAGAAATATCATGTGGAGAGGGTAGCTTGTGTTTGGTTTTTTCACTTGGCATAATGCTTTTGAGACTACTCCTTGTTGCATGTATTCACTTGTTCCTTTTTGAACAACACATTTTACTAATTATCAGTTCATCTTGTACTCAAGTTTCATAAAATACTTTCCCATATTGTCCGTGGTGAAGTAAAACATTAAAAGTTAGCATCAAATATTTATATAAAACATAGAAAATCCCAAGTAATCAATTAAAGGTGAAAATTGCAAAAGATATTTTTTGATATGGTGATACCTTTTCCTAAATTTATTCCTGTCTGGAGTAAAGAAAGGTGCTCTGGGCTTGTCTGGCACACTGTGGAATTGTGGTTTTTTTTTTTTTAGCTTTTTACTATGAGGAATTTCAAAACAAGCAGGGAAAAGATAATGACCTCCATGCACCCATCACTAAGCTTCGACCCACCTGTTTTGTGTTATCTCCTCCCACTCCTCCCCCCTCCCACCTTTCTGAAAAAAATCTCTGACATTTAATTTTAAGGTAAGTACTTCAGTATATGCCTGTAAAATGTTTCACTCCATCACCCAGACTGGAGTGCAGTAGCATGCTCATGGCCACCCCAGTGTCAATGTGCTGGGCTCCAGTGATCCTTCCACTTCAGCCTTCCAAGTAGCTGGAACTACAGGTGCGCACTACCACACCCGGCTAATTTTTTTATTTATTGTAGAGATGAGGTCTCATCAAGTTGCCCAGGCGGGTCTCGAACTAGCGGGCTCAGGCAGTCCACTCACCTCAGCCTCCCAAAGCACGGGATTGCAGGCTGAGCCACTGAGCCTGGTTTGAAGACTTGTTTTAAAACTGGGCAAACAGTATAATAACAGTGCTAAAGATTTTCATGTTAACAGTAACTGTACGCTGTTTCTACTTATAAATGAAAATTATTCAATCATAATCCAAAATGATAAAACTTAAAATGGATTTTGTATGCAGATATTTCTAATTTTCTGTCTGAAATGAATAATTAAAAATTTGAGAAAACAATAAAACAAAGTGTAACGATATCTGATTTTCTGTTGTTCAGATTATCATCTTAGCAAAGTTTTCTTCAATATGTTGCTGCACAATTGGGAACATAGTAGCCAAGGTTTTGTTTGCATTAATAAAGTCTTTGAAGACCTTGAGTGCTCATGAGTCACCATTTTATTACATTTCCTATGTTACTCTAACGTTAGTTTAAGAATGGTGATAATGTCTTTTAAATATGCCAATTTTGTTACCCAAATGTTATCTTCAAATATACTTGCTTTTCAACTAGAAAAAATGTGAATTTTACTTATGAGTCATATCCCCTAATTAATACACATTCTCTTGACGATCAGTGTACTTAGGATATGGTTAGCTGCATTTTCTGAACAATTTCAAAAACTTGAAGCTATTCTGTGAACTTCCTTTAAAAAATAACTTTCAACATACTTTTTAGTGCAGTCATGAGACTTGGTGGGATGTCTTTGGATTCTAAAGCTTTGTATGATACACAAAATAAAACTGTTAGTAGCTTGTAACTTTTCAATGCCAACGCTGTTTTTTAGTTGTTTACTGCTTCATTACTTATGATTCTTTTTTAGTTTTCCAATTTAATTAATTTTGCCAACGTTTCCATTTCTGTAACTATATCTAATTCATTCATGTGTGGGATTGCATTTAAACAACACAACATTGTATACCTAACCCTGAATTGAACCCCACATCTTTATAATAATAAAATAAAATAAGCTGGGCTCGGTGGCTCAACCTGTAATCCCACGCCTTTGGGAGGCTGAGGTGAGTGGATTGCCTGAACCCGCGGGTTCGAGACCCGCCTGGGCAGCGAAACCTCATCTCTACAGTAAATAAAAAAATCAGCCGAGCGTGGTAGCGCATGCCTGTAATTCCGGCTACTCGGAAGGCTGAGGCTGTGGTGGCCGGGAGCGGCCACTGCACTCCAGTCTGGGCGACTGAGACTCCAACTCTAAAAATAAAAATAAAATAAAATAACACAACAAATCCTTAAAGTCATCTTGCTTGCAGTACTCATTTGACAAACTAAAGTTTTGTACAACTTGCAATATTGTCTTTTCTTGAAAAAATACATAACTAGACTGTAACTGCATCAGTGTTAATTTGTAAGCCAGCTGTCATATGAATTTGCAAATAGTTCTTAGCAGCAAGGTATAGTTTTAAGTTTATCAGCTGGTTTTTTCATGCAAATAGATGCATTGTATCTCTACATACTATATGTCACTCTATTTAACACATCATTCTTTTATTCTACCAATTAAGTTAACCTGCCATCAATTGTTAGCTATCCCTCTGTCTAATTGTTAGACATCTCTGTCACCCAGGCTGGAGTGCAGTGGAACCTTCACAGCTACCACAGCCTCAACCTCCTGAGCTCAGGCTATCTTTCCACCTTAGCCTTCCAAGTAACTGAGACTACAGGCATGAGCCACCACGCCTTGTTAATTTTTTTAATTTATTTTAGAGATGAGGTCTCGCCATGTTTCCCAGGTTGGTCTTGAACTCATGGGTTCAGGTAGTCCACTCACCTCAGCCTCCCAAAGTGCTGGGATTATAGACGTGAGCCACCAGGCCCATCTAGATTATTGAAACCTAGAATTAAGTCCATGAAAAGTGTATCGTGTGATTCCCAAAAGTATGCATGTTGTATAGACATTCAAAAAATTGTGTGTGTGTATGTTTTTCCAGGCAGAATTAACCCTTGCCAAGGCTGGAGTGCAATGGCATGATCAGCTCTTTTTTTTTTTTTTTGAGTTGGAGTCTCACTCTGTCACCCAGACTGGAGTGCAGTGGCCGCCCCCAGCCACCGCAGTCTCAACCTGCTGGGCTCCAGTGATCCTTCCGCCTAAGCCTTACAAGTAGCCGGAATTACAGGCATGTGCTGCCACGCCTGGCTGATTTTTTGATTTATTGTGGAGATGAGGTCTTGCTGCCCAGGCGGATCTTGAACCCGCGGGCTCAGGCAGTCCACTCACCTCAGCCTCCCAAAGGCGCAGGCTTACAGGCTGAGCCTCGGAGCCCGGCTGTGATCAGCTCATTGCAGCCTAGAACTCCTGGGCTCAAGCAATCCTCCTGCCTCAGCCTCCTGAGTAGTTAAGACTACAGGTTCATGCCACTGCATCTAGCTAATTTTTCTATTTTTTGGAGAGACCTGCTGGGCACAGGCAATTCTTTCACCTCAACCTTCCAAGTAGCTGGAACTACAGATGCTGCTACCATGCCCTGCTAATTTTTTGATTTATTGTAAAGTCTTACCAGGCTGATCTTAAACTCCTGGCCTCAAGCCAACCCACCTCAGCATCCCAATATACTGGGATTACATGCCCAGCCAAAAAAGTATAAGAGTATATACCTGAATATTGATAACTGTTGTAAGTGCCCTATTCCCCCCCCACACACACTTTAAACTTTCTCCCTTTTTTTGGATTCAATCTTACTCTGTTGCCCAGTCTGGACTGTAGTTTCATGCTCATGGCCACTGTAGCCTTGACCTTCTGGGCTCAATTGATCCATCCCAGGCTTCCAGGTAGCTGGAACCACAGGTGCACACCACTATGCCTGGCTAATTTTATGATTTATTGTAGAGATTAGGTCTCGCCATGTTGCTCAGGCTTGTCTCGAACCCCTGAGCTCAAGTAATCCTCTCGCCTCCGCCTCCCCAAGTGCTGGGATTACAGGCATGAGCCATCTTGCACGTTAAACTTTCTTTCATCCAGATGTGTCTTATAATTGATGATATTTTCATTTTAGAGAAATCTATAATACTTTTTTTGTGTGTAGAGACAAGGTCTCACTATGTTGCCCAAGCTGGTCTGGAACTACTGGCCTCAAGTGATTCTCCCACTCCAGCCTCCCAAAGTGCCATCGTACCCAGCCAGCTAATTTTTTTGTTTTGTATTTTTTTTCCATAAGACTGCCACTTAGGATGATCATATCAGTAAATAATAGAATGTAATCTCCTGAAAGTGGGTAAATAAGATCTTTAAAGTTTATGAGTATATTATACATCGTAAAGGGGCTAAATGGCTCCTTTAAAAGAAAGATTCTCAGCCCTGCCCACCTGGTACTTCTTGTCTCTGCTACTCAGAAGGCTGGGGCAGGGAGATTGAAGCCAGGAGTTCAAGATTGTCTGACTCTGTGATCCTGTCTGAATAACCACTGCACTCAGCCTGACCGACATAGTGAGAGTCACTAAATAATAAGAAAGATTCTCAACAAAGACACTGACTAGATCTGAATTCCATGTGGTTGTTAAATGGGCGATTCATATTAATTTGACCAAAAATTTATGCTGAGTAAAAAGACTAGTTCATGATTTCAGTGAGAGAAATAGCTTCCACCACCTTTATTTTGCATATATAGTTGTACTTGGAAAATGCAACTATGTATCCTAATCTGTGCCATTTAAATAAAACTATTTAAACTTTTTATTACAGGTTCTAAATGAGAAGAAACTTCAAGAGGTTGATAGTTTGTGGAAAGAATTTGAAACTCCAGAGAAAGCAAATAAAATGTAAGTAGTCTTGAAACAGAATTTAGCAGATAACATTTCGGGCTTGTTTTGTCTTTTACACTTCCCCCCTTTTCATATGCTGTTACATTCATAGTTTTCTGTTTTGAAATCTGTTTCAGGAATAATTTTGGTAAGAATCTAATTATTGCAGATGTTTTACTTGGAACACAGGCCATCTCAACTGATTTATATTAGCTACAGACTAGATTGGACAGCACCCCAAAATTACTACTTTATAGAATGAAAGCACATATTGTTTGTAAATTAAGTGTAATAGTGTCCTTCCTTATCCAAAGGGAATACGTTCCAAGACCTAGTGATGCCTGAGGCCTTGGATTGTATTGGATGTTTGCTGTCAGAACACATTCATGCCTTATACCTACAAATGTAGTACCCTTTCTATATTAACTAAGCACTTAACCACGTGCCGTGGCTATAACTTGCAGTTTGAGATGTACAGCAAAACTAGCACAAATTTCCTTTTCCTTCACAATTTCCCAGGTGATTTGTTTGTTTGTTTTTGAGTTGGAGTCTCACTCTGTCACCCAGGCTGGAGTGCAGTGGCTCACGGCAACTGCAGCCTCGACCTGCCGGACTCAGGCGATCTTTCTGCTTCAGCCTTCCACTGGTAGCTATAACTACAGACATGTACCACCATGCCCAGCTAATTTTTTGACTTATTGTAGAGGAGGTCTTACCAAGTTGCCCAGACTGGTCTCGAGCCCGTAGGCTCAGGCAGTCCTCTCACCTCAGCCTCCAAAGTGCTAGGATTATAGGCGTGAGGCACCATGCCCAGCCTGTTCTTACTACAGGTCTTGGCAACCTCAGCCTGTGATTTTTTTTTTTCTTTCCTTAAGTTGAGAACTTTCACTTTTTCACTAAAGGAAGCACTTAGAACCTTCCTTTGGCATATCTGAATTGCCAGTGTTGCTACTATTGTGCTTTGGGACTATTATTAATTAAAATAAGGGTTCTGGAACACAAGCACAGTGATACCTTGACAGTCGATCTGGTAACAGAGACAGCTCCTGAGTGACTAATGGGTAGGGAGTCTAGCGTGGATACACTAGACAGAGGGTTCACATCCTGGGCAGAATGGCACGTGATTTCAGCACACTGTTCAGAATGCTGTGTAATTTAAAACTTAGAAATTGTTTGTTTATGGAATTTTTCATCAGCATTTTCAGGCTTTAGTTGACAGAAGGTAACTGAAACTACAGGAATGGATACCATGGATAAGGAGGACTACTGTGCATGGAATACTGATGGTTTGACTTTTATTTTCTCTGAGTTAGTGATAATCAAATGTTTTTAAAGTTAATTCATAATTTATTCATTCTGTTACTTCTACTTCCTCTCTCCCTCAGGTATAATAAAATAACTAGCTAGTAAATCCTAGAAAGGTATACCTGAGTTCCTCAAGATCTCTTGATGAGAAGTTAGAGAAGTATAACTTTGATGCCTAATTTAAGGAATGAGTGGTAGGAGAGAGCCAGTCTCTCTTCAAGGTGGAATCAAGGTGGCTATGCACCATTTGTGAACCACCTTATGAAATATAGCCTGTTTGGTGAATGTGGTATCCTAGGAAGGACCTGACTGATCCTTTTGATACTTGTAGATTTGAAGGAATCTGTATATGACTACATTTGTGGATGACAAAGGTTATTTGCTAGTTCATCTGCTATTGCAAATAAAAACCAGAAAAGGGATTTCTTAAGCTTGCTAAGGAGTGTCAAGCTCCTCAAAATGGCATACTAAATAGAGAAACAAATTATGAAGTTGTAGCATTTGTAGTGACAAAACCCCCAAATTTGTGAAAGAGCTTAAATGTCTATCAGTAGTGGAAATGTTGAATAAATATAGTATGTCCAAAGCTTTCTTGAGGGCTTACAGAGAGGTTCATGATACACTTAGAAATCCAAGTTGCAGGTTAATTTGTTAAATGTGATCCCATTTTTGCAGTGTCTATGTTTCTATATGTGTGTTTATACAAGTATAGAGAGACATGAACAAAGTCAATTTTTAGAAGGGTGAATATGGGGTAAGGTTAGGGCAGAATAAGGTGAAATCATTGCTTTTTTTTTTTTTCTGAAGTCTTTGTATTTTTAAGTTTGTATTTAAGAGAACACCAGCATGTTCCCTTACCAGATAAAAAACTTTGCTTAAGATATTTTAGGCAAATAGAAGACTAGCTTTTCTTTTTAAAGGGTTATATATTTTGCTGGGTTAATATGATTCATTGTTGTCAATGATGTATTCATGTTGGAACTGAATCTAAGTGATTTAACTCAAATGTTCGTCACTACCACTGAGACAACAATGACTTAACTATGTTTCTTTCCATAAAAATGTTACCCTGGCACACAAATGTATAGGGATCTTGAACTCCTGGATTCAAGCAATCCTTATGACACAGCCTCCCAAAGTGTTGGGATTACAAGCAAGAGCCACCGTAGCCAGCCAGTAAGTTTTTTTTTTTTTTTTCTTTTTGAGTTGAAGTCTCACTCTGTCACCCAGGCTGGAGTGCAATAGCACATTCACGGCCATCCCAGCGTCAACCTGCTGGGCTCCGAAGATCCTTCTGCCTCAGCCTTCCAAGTAGTCAGAACTACAGGTGTGTGCTACCATGCCCGGCTAATTTTTTATTTATTATAAAGACGAGGTCTTACCAAGTTGCCTGGGCTGGTCTCAAACCCGCAGACTCAGGCAGTCCACTTGCCTTGGCCTCCCAAAGTGCTGGGATTACAGGTTGAGCCACCAAGCCCAGCCAGCTATTTTTTTTTTTTTTTTGAGTAGGAGTCTCACTGTCTCAGGCTGGAGTGCAGTAGCACACTCACGGCTACTGCAGCCTTGACCTGGCTGGGCTTAGATGATCTTTCTGCCTCAGCCTTCCGAGTAGCTGGAACCACAGGCGTGCCTTACCATGCCCAGCTAGTTTTTTGATTTATTGTCAAGACAAGGTCTTGCCACGTTACCCAGGCTGGTCTTGAACCCCGGGACCCAGACAACTCTCTCGCCTCTGCCTCCCAAAGTGCTGGGTTTACAGGCATGAACCAGAATGCCTGGCTTTTTTTTTTTTTTTTTTTTTTTTAAGTTCGAGTCTCACTCTATTGCCTAGGCTGGAGGGCAATGGCACACTCACGACCGCTGCAGCCTCGACATACTGGGCTCAGGCGATCCTTCTGCCTCAGCCTTCCTAGTAGCTGGAACTATAGTCATGCACCACCATGTCTGGCCATGTTGCCCAGGCAGGTCTTGAACCCGTGAGCTCAGGCATTCCTCTCACCTCGGCTTCCCTAAGTGCTGGGATTATAGGTGTGAGTCACTGGGCCTGGGCCTGGCTATTTTGCAATGGCATTTGTACTGGTTAGACTAATGAATGTCATGAGATTCTTGACCTAAAAGGGACTCAGGTTCTTTTTGGGAGGTCATTTCTATGTTGTATTATAAAAGTCATCTCTGTCCAACGTTAAGCAGCAGGGCTTATGTTGAAACTTAGCATCTTAACTTTTGACCTAAATTTCCTCCAAAGCCTTCAACTTTCTGTAACAGGCCAAGCATTACTAGCCCAACTTTTAGAAACATGAGTTGTTTTTTGCAAAATGTCTTTGTCCCCTAACTCCCAGTGGCAGGTAAGTTCTTTTATTACTGTGTGCTTTGGAAACAGGCCTATAGTTCTTTTCTAGTTATGTGGTTTTTGCAGAGTCAATGTGCCTCCATAACATGTTTTTTATTCTTTTTAATTCTAGAGTAAAGCTAAAACATTTTGAGAAATTCCAGGATACAGCAGAAGCATTGGCAGGTAAAGTAAAAAACTAGAAGCTTGCTTTTTAAAAAAGAAAAAAAAATCTTGGCAGTTTTCTTCAATAAAAAATTGTTTGCTTTAGTTGCCTGAGTTAACCTTATTCAATGTTGTCAATGATGCATTCTTACTGGAACTGAATTTAAATGATCAAACTCAAGTTCGTCACTACCACTGAGACAACATTGAGTTAGCTTTTTTCACCGTAGGGCTGGTTTTCCCTCATGTGGAGAGGTGAGAAGTGGTTAAATTATCTCCCTGTGGAAACCAGCAGCATAATGCTGAAGCACATTCAGTAAAAGCTGTTCTGCAAGGGACCAAGGTAATGTGGTCAAGTACACACCTCTCTGATCATTTGAATCCGGGGTAAAGTTGAGACTAGCTAGTATTTACTGTTGAAAAAAATATTAATAATATTAAAGCTATCCTGGGTATACATTCTTAATTCAAAAAAACATGTCAATACTTAAAGTTGTATGGAAACTAATAGAGTTATTTTAATACAAAAACTATAGAGGCACAACTTATTTCTCTGAAGGGGATATGATGTTTAAAGATTTAAAGGAGTGTATGATTCACATACTCTTTAACTAGACCTCATTATGGGACAACAAAGTGATAGAGTTTATTAACTCAGTTGACTTTAGTAGGTCTAACAGTGTTTTTTTAATTGCTAGGGAAAACAGAAAGGGCACATATAAAATCCAGGTCATGAATTTTTCAGTTGCTTAAATTCTGTATCACAAATCAGCCAATTACTTGGTGGCATATTTGGAAGTGAAGGACTATAAGGAAGAATATATGGCTTAAAGTTAGGCAAGAATTTGACAGATGCAAATAATCATCTCAGCCACAGGGAAAGGTATAGTTCTTGTGTGAGAATTGGGATTCCAACTAAATATGCTGAAGTCTTAATGGGCCTAACCTTGGCAGAAGGATAGACTGAAGGAACACCCAACAAGGGGACCAGTTTTTTATATTTTAAATAGACAGTAGTTCTAGGACTACTTCAGCAATCCATTGGTGATTCCAACTTTATATGGCCATTCAGCACAACTATGGTGATGCTGTCCTGGAGAGTTTTTGTTTTGTTTTGTTTTGTTTTGAGTTGGAGTCTCACTCTGTTGCCCAGGCTAGAGTGCAGTGGCATGTTCACGGCCACCGCAGCCTCAATCTGCTGGGCTCAGGTGATCCTTCCGCCTCAGCTTTCTAAGTAGCTGGAACCACAGGCGCTCACCACCATACCCGACTCATTTTTTTATTTCTTACAGAGATGAGGTCTTGCCAAGTATCTCAGGCTGGTCTCAAACCCCTGGACTCAGGCAGTCCTCTTGCCTCTGCTTTCCAAAGTACTAGGATTACAGGCATGAGCCACCGCACCCAGCCTAGCCTAGAGAAATTTTTTTAAGATAATTTTGTTCATCACAGCCTTAAGTATGGGTAGAATTTTGGTGTAATTCCAGGCAGGATTGTATTATTTATATTTCAACTCCAGGGGGCGTTGTTCACACAGACTGATAGGAACAGCCTCCTGTAGTTGTCACATGCTTCGGCCCTCTTCTGAATTCCTTTTTTGCATATAATCTCTTTAATCTGCTTGAGGTGTTTCTGACCAGTCTGAATTAAACTGTATTAAATGGCCAAGTCCATCCTTTACTCAGACAAGGAGCAGATTTTTACTATTAACAGCTAATGTATTGATCACATGTGATTGTCAGATTTGTACGTATCACTTCATAATTGTTATTTAGTCCTTGAAACAATCCTGTGAGGTAGATATTATCTCTGTGTTACAGATAAGAAAACTTGAGACTTGATCAGTATTTCTGAATTGCATACCTAACTTCTTTGTTTTCTTTAAAGTAATGTATAAGGTAAATGGGGGAAATGCCACACTAGGTAAGAATTAAAGTTATATCTCCCCACGCTAAACTCCGTGAGGGAGGAGACTATTCTTCACTCAGATCCTGCGATTCTAGTGTCATATACATGCATAGAAGATTTTAATATTAAGCGAACAGAGTCCTTTGGAAGTTAATGTTTCACTACCTGTGTTCACATGGTAGAACCACAACTGAGTGCCTTTAGATTTTAAGTAATTTTTTTTTTAAGTCAGTCTCTCTCTCACCCAGGCTGGAGTGCAGTGGTGATCCTTCTGCCTCAACCTTCCAAGCTGCCAGAACTGTAGGCATGCACTACCACGCCTTGCTAATTTTTTTCATATATTGTAGTGACAAGGTCTCACCAAGTTGCCCAGGCTGGTCTCAAACCCATGGGCTCAGGCAATCCTTTTGCCTCAGCCTCCTAAAGTGCTGGGATTATAGGCTTGAGCCACCGCTCCTGGCCTCAAGTGTTCATTTTATAAACCCCATAGCCTTAGAAAAGAGGCTGGTGAAGTGATGTCAAAAATATGTATTGGGGGCAACCCTCGGGTCACCTCCCAGGCATTCACATACGTTGTTTGCATGGAGAGGTTTCCTTTTATTCTTGATCATTTTTCAACTTGTAAATCTTATAAATCATCACAGAAAATTTGGGGCCAGTCTACATTTGGGTGAAGTTGAAGGACTACTAGGGGATACTGGGAAATGGCCAGTAGAGGAGATGGAAAGACTCAGCTTCCCTTAATCCCTGCTACCATCCTCTAAAACATGTTATATTACAATAATGAGCACTTTTTTTTTTTTTGAGCCAGAGTCTTACTCCATCATTCAGACTGGAGTACAGTGACACGCTTATGGCCATCCCAGCATCGATCCACTGGGCTCAGGCAATCCTTCTGCCTCAGCCTTCCAAGTAGCGGTAACTACAGGCATGCACTACCACACCCAGCTAATTTTTTTATTTATTGTAGATATGGGGTCTTGCCAAGTTACCAAGGTTGTTCTCGAACCTGTGGGAACAAGCAATCCTCTCGCCTCAGCCTCCCAAAGTACTGGGATTACAGGCTTGAGCCACTGTGCCCGACTAACGAGCACTTTTTTTATAAAGGGAAGATAAGTGTTTGCCAATATGAGAGTATATATAGAGTAAGCGTTTTTACTTTAAAGAAATGTTAAACAAGAGGTAACACTAGATTAAAATTAAAATATGGTAGATTGATTAGAAGCAGAAAGTTGAATAAAATGTTTTAATAAAGAGGATTTTAAAACTCTTAAGGAAAGAATAAAGGAAGCCTTATTAGAAAGATAGATTATCAACAATTAATGTTGCATAAAATGTAAATTTAGAATTCAACAAAAGTAACCTAAATCCTGGCTTAGATTATAGAGACCTCTACAAGAGCTGTGTGGTGGACAGGTGACTTTGTCCTCACCCCAGATGACAGATGGAATGGAATGGACTTGCAATTTAGATGGATGTAGGTGGGATCAGGAGGAAAGGGCTAGCACCTAGCTGATTGAACACGAGCTGCCAGGTACACTTGTACCTCAGATAAATATCAGAAGAGGTGTTAGTTCATGTGGATCCAGAAAGTGGAAGTTTAGTTCCAAGGAAGGGTTAAGAGTATAAAGTAGCAGATTTAGAACTTGACAGAAATCAGAAATGAAAGCAATCTCAAAACAGACTAGGTTACCTTCAGTAGTACATCTCATTACTGGAGGTTTACAGCTGTCTTAGAGACACATCTGTGCTGGGGATTCACAAAGATGAGAGCTTCACTCACATATGCTGATGCTCTTTTTTACCAGTTTTGTAATGATGTTAGGGTATTTCACAGTCTCGAACATCAGGCCAATCAGTCTGAAATGACAAAAAGGATTATCTCTAAGGTTTCATGATTCTCTGGATTCATGAGAAAGTGCTGGTAGTGGGGGGCGGGGGAGGTGCTGGACATAGTTTAACCCCTGGCTCGAGAGTAGAAATGTGGGTGTGAAGATCAGATGAGATTGTGGAACATGTACTCTGCAAAACATTTATACATTTATCATCTCATTTAAGAAGTAACAATAAATTCAGACTTTGAAAGCAAGTGTTTTGCCTCGTAATAGAAGCTCTCACAGTTAATAAGCCTCAGAGTTAACTCTTCTGTTTTTCTTTTTCCTGAAAAGCATTCACGGCTCTGATGGAGGGCAAAATCAATAAGCAGCTGAAAAAAGTTCTGAAGAAAATAGTGAAGGAAGCCCATGAACCTCTGGCTGTAGCTGATGCTAAGCTAGGAGGGGTCATAAAGGTAAAGTCATCTTATTTACATGCCTGCTAGTCAGCTCTCCCTGCATACCAACTACAGAGTCTGACCTTTGTGTTAAATTGTCTTAAGTTCTCATACTCGATCTCTTCTCTAAGCTACTTGGTAATTGATCTCTCCTAAGATTCGCAGAACCAAGCGTATAAGTAATAACTGTTTATTGTAGAAAATACAGTCAAAAAGTGATAAAACTTAGCTTTGACCCTGCTACACATATACTAGCACCCTCTGTATATCCTGCCACATTTCCGTTTAGCCACATTTCTGTCTTTCATGAGGTCATTATATTTTTTAAGATCTGTGTATTAAGCCGGGCTCGGTGGCTCAGCCTGTAATCCTGTGCCTTTGGGAGGCTGAGGTGAGTGGATTGCCTGAGCCCACGGGTTCGAGACCCGCCTGGGCAGCAAGTCCTCATG
>NW_007252282.1:522113-523537 GCF_000164805.1 Carlito syrichta | reverse complement strand
CCCAGCAGGTCGAGGCTGCGGTGGCCGGGAGCGCCCACTGCACTCCAGTCTGGGTGACAGTGAGACTCCAACTCAAAAAAAAAAAAAAGATCTATGTATTAGAAAACCTTAGTAGGGATGTAGTTGGTTCAACATGTGTTGAGAATGGGAAGAAAGACTAGAGGAGCCTCCTGAGCATAGAATGCAGAACAGTTTCAGAGCCAGTTGCGATGGGCTTGATCTTCAGTCGGTGCAGTGACTATATTACCTTGACAAGTTAGTTACTGTGATCATAGACACTCTCCTCTGACTCATGAAGCAGGAATTGTGGTATGTTGGAGGTCTCTTCAGGGAGGAAAGAATCACATAAAATAGTGGGTACATGCTAAAGAGATTTAGGGAAGTTTTGGTAAGTTAGAATTCTTCATTTAAGAAGTTTATTTAAATAGGTTATTTCTAATACTTTTTAACAATTAGGTTTTCAGTTTATATCCTTGAGGTACCCACAAGTCTTAACTCATGTTTTTCTGTTAAAAACCATAAGTTTTACTTTGGGAGGCGAGGCAAGAGGATTGCCTGAGCCTAGGGGTTCAAAACTAGCCTGGGCAACTTGGCGAGACCTCATCTTTATAATAAAATTTAAAAATGAGCTGTGTATGGTGACATGTGCCTGTGGTTCCAGCAACTTGGGAGGTTGAGGCAGAAGAATTATCTGAGCCCAGCAGGTCGAGGCTGCAGTGGCTGTGAGCGTGCCACTGCACTCTATCCTGGGTGACAGAGTAAAACTCTGACTCAAAAAAAAAATAAACCATAAGTTTTAGCATATTATGAATTGAGCAAGCATTTTCAATGTCCTAGGAACTGAAGCATCATTCTCATTCCAGCCTGAAGAATGTATAGTAAACAGTATTGCTTGAGTGAGGATGTACAAATGTGGTACGAAACATTGGCACCAAAGGGCACACAAAAGGACATAGTGTTAAGTGGTGGGGTATAGGTATCTTTAAATTTTTCTTTTCAGTTTCTCTATTTAATAAACTTCTGTACTGAAAAAACTTGTATAACATAGTCAGCTGGGCTTGGTGGCTCAGCCTGTAATCCCACGCTTTGGGAGGCTGAGGTGAGTGAATTGCCTGAGCCGGTGGGTTCAAGACCCACCTGGGCAACTTGGTGAGACCTCATGTCTACAATAAATCAAAAAGTTAGCTGGGCATGATAGTGCACACCTGTAGTTCCAGCTACTTGGAAGGCTGAGGCGGGAGGTTCGCCAGATTCCAGCAGGTTGAGTCTGCAGTGGTCGGGAGTGGCCACTGCACTCCAGTCTGGGTAATAGAGTGAGATTCCAACTCAAAAAAAAAAAAACAAAATATAATCAATATTTTGTTCTTTGTTTTTTGAGTTGGAGTCTCACTCCGTCGCCCAGGCTGGAGTGCAGTGGCATGCTC
>NW_007252282.1:487341-522093 GCF_000164805.1 Carlito syrichta | reverse complement strand
GACCTGCTGGGCTCCAGCGATCCTTCCACCTCAGGCTTCCAAGTAGCCGGAACTACAGGCGTGCACTTCCATGCCCGGCTAATTTGGTTTTGATTTATTATAGAGGTGAAGTCTTGCCAAGTTGCCCATGCTGTTCTCGAACCCATGGTCTCAGACAGCCCCTCGTCTCAGCCTCCCAAAGTGCTAGGATTACAGGCTTGAGCCACCACACCAAACCAATATTTTGTTCTTAAACATGTGATGTAATATATACAATTTTGCTTGCCTGTCATGATTTTCATGAATGTAGACCTATGTAAACATATGTGAAAGAGTTAGCAAATATAAAGTGGAAAAGTGAAGGTGTGCAGAAAAAAGTTATATACTACTTGGATATTATATAAAGATTTTGAACTATTTTAAAAGATTTGAGTAATTTTGTTTATATACACATGTTGTTTGGTTGTTTTGAGTCGTGGTTTCACTCAGTAGCCCAGGCTGGAGTGCAGTGGCACAATCATGGTTCACTGCAGCTTTAACCTCCTGGGCTCCAGAGATCCTTCTGCCTCAGCCTCCAAGTAGCTAGACTATAGGAATGCACCAACCATGCGTGGCTAATTTTGGGGATTTTTGTAGAGATGAGGTCTTGGTGTGTTGCCTAGGCTGGCCTCAAACTCCTGGGCTCAAGCAGTCCTCTGTCTCAGGCTCCCAATTACAGGTGTGAGCCATTGCACCCAGTCCTGTTTACATATACACATTAACATATATATATATGGAAATATTTAAGAGAAATTAATATATCTGTAGGGAAAGGTCCCACAACTTTCAGCTTTAACTTTTCAATCAGTACCCTTCTCTAAAATAACACTTAGAAAGTTAAAATTTTAATGTTTTGCAGCTTTCACTCTGTGTAGCCAAGCAACCCTCTGGAAGCTTGTATCAGTTTTTACTTGTACCAACAATATACTCAATTGTTCTACAGACACACTGGAAACCATATTTTCTGTCAAACTGAGAAATGCACATATTTAAATCAGTGTTATTTTATTATTTAAAAATAATTTGAGGAAAATTTGTTCCTATAGTTAATACACATATTCTTGTTCTTGTAGGAAAAACTGAATCTCAGTTGTATCCATAGTCCTGTTGTTAATGAACTTATGCGAGGAATCCGTTCACAAATGGATGGATTAATTCCTGGGGTAGAACCACGTGAAATGGCAGCTATGTGTCTGGGACTGGCTCACAGGTGAGAATTACTGGAAAGTAGTTTATTTTTATCTGATAGTCACTTATACAACACTGTGCTAAGAAAGTTACAGATACTAATTCAATCCTCATAACAACCTTATGAAGAAGATATTGGTAATGTCCTCACTTTGCAGATGAGGAATCTTATGCCCAAGTTTAATACTGCTAGCAAATGGTAAAGCCAGGACTTGAACACTGGCAGTCTGGCTCCATTGTCTGGACTCTGAAAACTTCATAGAAGGAATTCTCTACTCCTCTAGTCTTGGATCCCATATTTCTTGGGTTTTCTAGTTTTTCTTTCTCTCTGCAAAGTTACATGTGGGGGTGACTGTTTTATCCCAACTTTTAGTGAATTTTAGATGGAGGCAAAGAGAACCATGCTAACCCTACCATATTTAACTAGAGGGCCCTTAGAATAGACATTGCTATATTGTGGTATATGTCTTAATGAAAAGCTTGGTATTCTGTGAAATTGCACTAAAAATAAGTTTTGTGAAGAAAATAGAGGATTGTGGGTAGATTACTCAAAACCTATGACCTTTGTAATGAGTATTATCAAATGGGTACTCCTAATAAAATTATTACCACAGCGAAAAGGACATCTTAAATTTATATTAAATACTGCAGTAAAAAAGGTCTGTACATGTACATTTTGAAATGTGAACATAGATTGATGAAAGGTTAGAACTGCTGAGTTTATTAGCTCAAAACGCACAAAGGTCAGGAAGGGCTTTGTAACAAGCATTTCTAAGAGAATAAGAGAGACTGAGTTGGGATACAAATTTGTGATTCATCTGCATTGTGAATGGCTGTGATTTTCTGTTGGGGCAATCAGATGTCCCCCATGGGGCACTAACATCCACAGACATTTTTGACTCACAACT
The DNA here is from genome assembly GCF_000164805.1 of Carlito syrichta. NCBI lineage: Eukaryota > Metazoa > Chordata > Mammalia > Primates > Tarsiidae > Carlito > Carlito syrichta. Next base: position 519,979 of record NW_007252282.1, on the reverse strand, counting down.
AGGGGATGGGATAGGGGACTGCCAACTAACATCTAATGGGTAAACATCTGAGATACTGCTTAAGGTTCTTAAGCACAGGGCAGCCTCCTACAACAAGGAATTATGAGACCCAAAATGTCAGTGGCGTGCAGATTAAGAAACCCTTATACAAAGACAGTATTGTTCCTCCACAGCTTTTTATTTTCAGATGTTAGTGTACTACACATTTCTTAACTGTTAGTATAAAGTATTAATGTGCTGCAAAAAAACACATGAACCCGTATGACTTTGTGCACTATGCAACATTATCCTGTTTGTCATTCATACATAAACTAGTTCATGTTACAGAAATACAAGTTGTAATAAGTCAGGTGTATTTTTCAATGTGCACATTCTGATTTAGAAAAAGTAAAAACTATAGCTGCAAGGAGAGGATGTGATTAAAAAAGTTTTAAGATGTTAATTTAAATACTGTGTTACTAATTTATTTTCCTCCTTTCCCCAGCCTGTCTCGATATAGATTGAAATTTAGCGCTGATAAAGTGGACACAATGATTGTTCAGGCAATTTGTAAGTATAGTACATGCAAGTTTAATCTTGTTCCGTTCTTCATGAGTTTTTTCTGCTACTGAAACTGTATCTTTGAAGATTCTGTTAAGAAATGGAAAGGAGATCAGCTAGAATTATTAGTAAGATAAACGTTTAGTAGATGAATTGGAACATGCCGAAGAGAAAAAGAGATAGCTACTTAAAATTTGACTAGTTGGAGATAATGTAAATCATGTAATTAACATGTAACCCAGTTCATTCATGATTTTCCATGAAAATGTTAAAACTGTAAATGGAATCTGTGTAGTTATATATTCTGCCCATTTCAGTTGGTTTTATTTTATTTTATTTTTTGTTGGCATCTCACTCTGTTGTCCAGGCTGGAGTGCAATGGCATGCTCACGGCCACTGCAGCCTTGACTTGCTGGGCTCAGGTGATCCGTCTCAGCCTTCCAAGTAGCTGTAACCACAGGTGTGTGCCACCACACCTGGCTGATTTTTTTTGTATTTCTAGAGACAAGGTCTTGCCAAGTTGCCAAGACTGGTCTTAAACCCCTGGGCTCAAGCAATCCTCTTGCTTCTGCCTCCCAGAATGGTAGGATTACAGGCGTGAGCCATTGCACTTTGCTTCATTTGGTTTTATAATAGGTTTTTTTACCCATATCATTTGATGGTTTTTAAAAACATCAAAGTCTTAGCATTTTTTAATTTTAAAAATCCTTCAAGCAGCAGTTCTGTTCCTAGATATATACCCAAAAGAATCAAGAGCAGGTGCTCAGTTTCTTGTATACACATTTATAGCAACATTATTTACAATAGCCAAATAGTGGATACAACCCAAATACCTTTTGACAGATGAGTGGGTAAACATAGCTTCATGAGTACAGGTTGAGCATCCCTAATCCTAAATTCAGATTGCTCCAAAATCTGAAACTTTGAATTCTGGCATGAAGCCAAGAGTGGAAAATTTCACACCTGACCTCTCGTGATGGATTGAAGTAAGAACTTTGTTTCATATGCAAAATTATTTGAAATATTAAATTACCTTCAGACTGTGTTTATAAGAGACATATGAAACATAAATGGCTTTTGTATTTAGACTTTGATCCCATCCCCAAGATACTGCATAATGTGTTTGTAAATATTCTAATATCTGAAACACTGATCCCAAGCATTTTGAATAATGGCTGTTATCCAGTCCTGTACATATAATGAAGTGTCATTCAGCCTTAAGGAATGAAATTCTAAGACATACTGCAACAAGGATAAACCTTGAAAATTTGTTAAGTGAAATAGACCAGTCACAAAAGGACAAACATTACGTGGGTGCACATATATGAGGTACCTAGAATAGCAAATTCATGGAGACAGAAAGAAATATAGAGGTTATAAGGGGTTGAGGGGAAGTGGAAATAAGGAGTTATTATTTAATGGGTACAGAGTTTTCAGTTTGGGATGGTAAAAGTGTTCTAGAAAATAGTAGTGGTAGTTGTACAATATTGTGAATGTACTTAATGCCACTGAACTGTGCACTTGAAAATGGTTGAAGTGTTAAATTTTGTGTGTTGTATATGTTTTTCCAAAATAAATTTCTTTTAAGTTTGTTTTGTTTTTAATCTACTATAGCCTTGTTAGATGACTTGGATAAAGAACTAAACAACTACATTATGCGATGTAGAGAATGGTATGGCTGGCATTTCCCCGAATTAGGAAAAATTATTTCAGATAACTTGACATACTGCAAGTGTTTACAGAAAGTTGGTGAGTAGTTTGTTCATCCTTTAAGGCATTGAAAATAACTGAATTTGATTGCATCATGAAATACACATTACAAGGATTTTAAAAAATAAGATTCCCAGGGTTTTTGTAATTTGTATGCAATGTAATATCTATTAGACTTCAGAAACAGTGAGTTTTAACTTTAATTTTGATGGCTTATGCAACAGAGAACATGGTTCTCTAGTTTGATTTTTCTTAAAATGGCTTCTTATAGTGAATTTGAATGGATTTGCCATTAATAGAGGCAACAGTAGACTTGGGGGAATCCTGTGCTACTACATCAATGAGTCCTAACGCTGATAGTACTATTGCCATCTATGCTGTTAGTGTTATTTTCCAAACTAATGGCATAGTAGTACTATTACTAGAGCAACCTGATGGTTGTTAGTAAATATGGATTACTTGGTACACACCAAGAATTGCTGGCCCTGGCTTCAGTATAGGATTTTGTGACAATATGATTACCACATTTTCTGAAATAAATTTTCATGGAATATTTTGTCTTAGTTTTGCTCTGATTATTTTTTGGAGAAAGGTGGTGGGGAGAAATTTAGTGTCTTAAATCCTTAAAAAGGAAAACCACTGGGTCAAACTTGTTCACTTTTTGTTTTGTTTAGGCATCATTTTCATTGGCTTATGTCTACTTTTTCTTTTGACTATTTGGTGGATTTTATATTATTTGTTGGAGTGATTCTCCCTGATCCTCTGCAAACCTTCCATAGGCGACAGGAAGAACTATGCCTCTGCCACACTATCTGAATTGCTGCCAGAGGATGTTGAGGCAGAAGTGAAAGCTGCTGCAGAGATCTCTATGGGAACAGAGGTTTCCGAAGAAGATATTTGCAATATTCTGCATCTTTGCACCCAGGTAAGTTATACCAAGGCAGAATCTAGTTGTAGCATCACCAGCTCTAATATCAACCTTCTGATGGCAGTGATGATTTTTACAGTTATTCATCACCTGATAACGTAAATATGAGGGTGTTCAGTCACTACCGCATCTGATGCCATCACGATTTGTAAACTTATAAAGAGGAAATATACTAAAAATGAAGTAATGTGTGTTGTTAGCATCATCTGCAAAATGAATTAACCAAAAATCCACTAAGAAGGCAGAAAAGTATGGATAGTTCTGAGTTTTATATCTGGATAGTTCTGAGTTTTATATCTGTAGCTTGCAGTAATTTTTTTTCTCCTCTTGATTTGAAGCTAGCTAGTCAGGAATTGCAAAGAGGATGACACAAATGTCTGTTCTTTGGAAGCTTAAAAATACAATAATATTGACTAACATTTTCAAGCAGTGTTCTAAGTAGTTTACAAACATGTAATAAGGTCCTCACAAGAGCCATTTCATAGAAAACTGATGATAATATACTCAGGGTTGTGTGGCTGCTCTTTCATGATTTAAGGGTCCTGTGTTTTGGACATGAATTTTAGACTGCTTTTACTCGTAAAACATTTGTGACATACTTGTTTTCTTCCCTGCACCAGGTGATTGAGATTTCCGAGTACAGAACCCAGCTCTATGAATACTTGCAGAACCGCATGATGGCCATTGCACCCAACGTCACTGTCATGGTGGGCGAGTTGGTGGGAGCACGGCTTATTGCTCATGCAGGTGATGTCATTTGGAAACAGAATTTGGGGTTGCTTTCTGGCTAGGATATTTTTACATCTTAATAACTTGCTATTAAATAAATTTTAGGTGGTCAAAGAAAGTAGATGGTATATGGGTGAGGACTAGGGGCCAAGTGTTCAATGATGATTTTTGTTTGTTTGCCTGATTTCCTTTGGGATAATGAAGGCAACTTTAGTCACTACCTCTTCTGAGACACTTGGGGTCCATTGCTAGAAGTTTGTTATGATTAATTAGAGTAATTGGATTGAATACAGGAGGATAAAACAATTAGCATTTTCATAATGTTGAAAATTCATCAGGCCAAGATTTTAGTGCAGTTTTAAGAAACCACAATCAGTGATACATACTCTTGATCATCTCAGTTATACTACTGAGTATGTGCTAATATATTTGACTTTCAAAAATATTTTGAATAACTGACAGTAAAAAATAATAACATGTGAATGGCAATGCAGTAAGAATGATATACTACAATTAAAATGTGCAATTACTTATCTACAAACACATTGAAGTACTTGTTATTTTTATGTTACTTGAGATGTTATAATTCCTCACAAAAGATCTTGAGTAACATATACATCAGCATGTTTAAATTGGAATAACTTTAGCTACATAATTAATCAGACAACTATTTCATTCACTTGCCCCTTAGCTACAAGATCAATTATTTCATTGTCTTTCTTAGGTATGCCTGATCTTGTAGAAGTAAGAGATGCAGGGATCTCACAGAAGTATGTGCTTGCTACACTTCTTGAAATGTCTCTAGTGTTGAGTTCATAGCATTAACGTTGAGTGTGTTTTTGATAGAAAATATTCTGTGCAGCATATCCAACTAAGCACCTTCTTTATACCTCATTAATACCATAATCCCTCATTATCCCGGGGGGTACATTCCAAAACACTCCCCTGCCCCCACCCACAGCGAGTGCTTGAAACTGTGGATCATACCAGATCCTATACCCGTGTACTGTATGTGCTGGGGCTTTTTCTGCACATATGTGCCTATGCTAAAGTTTCATTTATATAATAGGCATGCTGAGAGATTGGCAACAGTAATAAAATAGAACAACTGTAACAAAATGCCAGCATCACTTTTGTGATTTAGGGTCATTATTAAATAAAGTAAGGTGACTTGAGCAGAAGCATAATGAGAGGGCTGCCAAGTTACTCATGGTCAGATAGCCTTATATAGTGCTGGACCAAGGGCTGACTCCTCTCTGGGTGGAACTGAGTAGGACAGCAAAAGGTCTTAAACTTACAAATTGTTTATTTCTAGAATTTTGAAAAAATGTTACCTGATTGCAGAAAACAAAGCCACAGATGGGTGGGAACTATGGCATATTTGTAGGCATAGCTCTCCCTAGTCCATATGTGAAACAACAGGGGTAAATCAAGTATGAATTAATCATAGTTATGCTGCTTAGGTGTCCTAATACCTTCTGTGTATTTATAGGGTTTTTCTTTTAAATATCTAAAGCAATAGAATATTTGATATATAAAATCTCAGAAAATGGAGGCTAGATTGGTGTGTATATGGCATATTCATGTAACTCCTGTAGTCTGCTCTTGGACTGTAGACTAGTAATACCATCTCACAGGCAAATAAGTAACTGAACTTAACCTTCAGTTTGTCCTAGGGCATTCATCGCAAACCTTTTTTTGTGCTAATGAAAGAATCTCAAGTGAAACATAAGGATTCAGAAGTATACCTTTTGTAACTTGTTTTCTTTTGTAGGTTCTCTTTTGAATTTGGCCAAGCATGCAGCTTCTACAGTCCAAATTCTTGGAGCAGAAAAGGCACTTTTCAGAGCCCTCAAGTCTAGACGGGATACCCCCAAGTATGGGCTCATCTATCATGCTTCCCTCGTAGGCCAGACAAGTCCCAAACACAAGGGAAAGGTAAAGTACAGGGTTTTTGAGATTAAACTTTTTTCTTGTTTTCTTTTTTTTTTGGAGTCAGTGTCTCACTCTGTCGCTCAGGCTGGAGTGCGGTGGCACACTCATGGCCACCCCAACGTTGCCAGGCTCAGGCAGTCCTCCCACCTCAGCCTTCCAAGTAACCGAAACTACGGGCACATACTACCATGCCCAGTTAATTTTTTTGATGTATTGTGGAGACGAGGTCTTACCAAGTTGCCCAGGCTGGTCTCGAACCCCTAGGTTCGGGCATTCCTCTCACCTTGGCCTCCTAGAGTGCTGGAATTGCAGGTTTGAGCCACCACATCCAGCCTTCCAATTTTTTTCATGCAACCTATTTTTCTTCTGCTCTGTAGTACACGTTAAATCTTTATATTGTCTCATTCTCATCAAATAGAAAATAGTAAGTTTTTTAAATTAAAATGCACTTTTGCACAGTGAAAGAAAAGAGAAGAAATTGATATTGGACCAATGAAAGCCATTTTTTACATTGTATTAATATTTCTTTTCTTAGGATCCACCTGTGGTTGGCATACCAAAAGTATTCTGTATGGCAGAAAACGCATCTAGCAACATATATGAATTAATAAAAATAGTAGCACGTGCATTTTGCTTAAACACTGATAGAATGTCACTAATTCCTTTAATAGCCCTATGATGTAGATGTCTCCTTTTTTACAGATGATGAAACTGGGCCTAAAACAAATTAAGTACCATAATCTCACAGAATTAAACTGAAATTTGGTAAAATTCAGAGCAGAGTGTTGGAGGAAATAAAGGGTTCCGTAAAAACAGAATGATAATTAGCTTGAAGGACCCCAAGTATTTAGGATTGTTCTGGGGGACAGGATACGCTTGTTCTGAGTTACTTCGGGGTATAGAACTGAGATAAAACTAAAGGAGCGCATTGCAAAAATAGTCTGCGCTAATTGTGACATTAGCTGATATAAGTTGTTTTCATCCACGAAAGTATTGGTGGTGATGTATAATCATTTAGCCATTGCATTGTGGCAAAGATTGACTTGAGTCGTGCGACTTACACTTTTGTAATCCTGATTTCTTTTTTTTTTTTTTGGAGTTAGAGTCTCACTGCTGCCTAGGCTGGAGTGCAGTGACGCGCTCATGGCCACTGCAGCCTCGACTTGCTGGGCTCAGGCGGTCCCTCTGTCTCAGCCTTCCAAGTAGTTGGAACCACAGGCATGCACCACCATGCCCAGCTTATTTTATTTATTTTATTTTATTTATTTATTTTTGAGTTGGAGTCTTACTCTGTCGCCCAGAGTAGAGTGCAGTGGCCGCTTCTGGCCACCACAGCCTTGACCTGCTGGGCTCCGACGATCCTTCCGCCTCAGCCCTCCAAGTAGCTGGAACTACACACGTGCCCCACCACACCTGGCTAATTTTTTATTTATTGTGATGAGGTCTCGCCAAGTTGCCCAAGTGGGTCTCAAACCCACAGGCTCAGGCAATTCACTCACCTCAGCCTCCCAAGGCGCGGGATTACAGGCTGAGCCACCGAGCCCGGCTATTTTTTTATTTATTATAGAGACAAAGTCTCACCAAGTTGTCCAGGTTAGTCTCAAACCCCTGGACTCAGGCAATCCTCTTGCCTCAGCCTCCCAAAGAGCTGGGATTACAGGCCTGAGCCACCACGTCCAGCCCAATCCTGATTTCTTAAAAATCCTATCACAGCTTTGAATATAGTTTGATTGTCTCTAACAAAATGTTTTTCTATTAGATATCTCGAATGTTGGCAGCCAAAACTGTTTTGGCTATCCGTTATGATGCCTTTGGGGAGGATTCCAGTTCTGCAATGGGAGTTGAGAACAGAGCCAAATTGGAGGCCAGGTTGAGAACTTTGGAAGATAGAGGGGTAAGAAGCACATCCTGTCCAATGCAGAAGTGTTACCTGTCTAAAGCTAGCAAACCATGCAATTTATGAATATATTCCCTTCATTTGCTTAACAGTTTTATTTTGTGCTACATTTTCATATGCCTAGTATATTCTTTATACTGCTGTTAAGTTTTTCTTACGTTTGCCAAGAATTGATATATCAAACAATGTTTGCCGTTAGGATATACTATTCAAAATAACAAAGAAAATTAAGAGGAATTCCTTCTTGCTGGCCCATGAATTCACTAGACTATATGCTGTTTTATAAAGAAAGTATTACTTAAAATTTTATTTGTAATTTTCCTTAGATAAGAAAAATAAGTGGAACAGGAAAGGCATTAGCAAAAGCAGAAAAATATGAACACAAAAGGTGAGTGCACTTCAGGGAGGATGGGTGAATAGTTTATTTTTATAATTATTGATAGCAATTTTTTATTGCCTGAGTGTGCCCCTAGTTTTTTTTTAATTAAACTTACAAATAAAAATTATATACATGTATCATGTATATGTTTTAGGAAATGTATACATTGAGGAATGGCTAATTAACACATATTATCTTACGTACTTTTTTTGGTAGTGAAAACACTTTAAATTTACTCAGTTTTTAATAATACAACACATTGTTATTAACTGGTAAATTTTTTAATTTAAGATTTGTGTGGAGAGGTATTTGGGCTGTTATTTGGAATAACGTTCAGTACTGGTGAGGTGATGAGAGAAGCAAATGTGGTGCAGCTTTTCGGGGAAGTCATTTGATATCAAGATACTTAAAAATGTTCCTAGTCATTGTCCCAATAAATTCTACTTCTAGGACTCATGTAATCTTCTAAGAACTTTGATAGTAAAATCTTACACTGTAAGTGGGTAAGGAGAGCAATACATAAGATCTATTGTAAATAAATATTTAAGAATACATATTCAGAAAAAAATATTTTTCTATTTTATGGAAAGAAGCCAGATGTATTCATATAGGAATTAACTTCTTTTTTATATTTTGCAAATTTTCCAATACTATAATTTTTAAAGTCTATAATTGTCTTTAATTGATAAATGTGGGTCTTTGTTTCTTAAATAGTAAATTTGTTTTTAAGCTATAAAAATAAAGTCATGCAGCATCTACAGTTCTGCTTATGAAATAGTTTTGACAGCCTTTTTATGTTCCCGTGCCATATGCTTAGCACCTTGGACATACGCACTTAAAGCATCATTTAGATGAATTGGTTTGCAATGTAGGCCCTCATTTTGGTATTTTCTTTCTGCTACATTAGAACAAAAGCAAATGTCGGGTTCTAGGCACTCTGTCCACATGTATCTCTTCCTGTTTCTCTGTCTTTTGGGAATCTTGTGATGAAGATTCTGTAATAAGCTTGGTTTAAGATTTTTGTTCTGATTTTATTTTGCTTTTTATTTAATTATCCGGCATTCCAAAAGCTGCATTTGTTCAGTTTTCACTTTCTAGTCAGTCACTTATAAAGAGGTTTTCTCCTCATTGCCCCCATCCGATTGAGTGTTTTCCTGTACTGTAGTAACTACATTGATTACTAAATCAGAATTCATTTGGCTCACCACTTCTCTTGAATGTGATTGACCTACTTGAAAAATTAATACCTTTACCTTTTGGAAACTATTAGTCTTCATAAACTACCCCAAAGCCACTAAAATGAAACAGCATTGTAAGCTTATGTAAGTATTATCTAATGACATTTTTACATATCTTTAGAATTCTTGCAGTTACCGATATTTGAAGAGATTTTCTAAAACTCTTTGGCTCTTTCAGTGAAGTGAAGACTTACGATCCTTCTGGTGACTCCACACTCCCAACCTGTTCTAAAAAACGCAAAATAGAACAGGTAGATAAAGAGGATGACGTTGTTGAAAAGAAAGCAAAAAAAGCCAAGATTAAAATTAAAGGTTAGTTGGGATTTTTTTTAATGCTGCTTATGTTCTTATTCCTTAAAAAGCACAGGCTTCTTAAGACTTAGACATACATACCATTAAACTTTATTGTAAGGCCATCCATGTTGAAAGCTAATGGGGCTTTAATATGCCATTACGTTCTCCAGGAATAGTTAGGGTATTTTAAAATTTATCAGAGTTCACAGAGGAATGTGAGAGACTTCTTTGAATATATGGAATTAAATATTTTACTAAGAGTACCCAAACCAGTTTCTACCAGATGAACTCGTTTTAGAATTAGAGGGGAAAAGGATATGGTTTCTAAATGGGTTCTGTTATGTGAGGTAGCCTAGAAGAGTAGCCACTGGCAGTCTGCTGTTGTAGTTATGATAGCTATAGGTAGCTTACCAGTGGACCAGGCTGTCTTGCAAAACTGATAAGCAATGCCCTGCTCGTTAGTTAGTTTCACCTGTGCTTCCCTAGCGCTCGCCCGTTAGTCTAGCAAAAGTAAAGCATGAGAGCAAAAGCAATGATTACTTTAGAAACCAAGTAATGATAGCTTGGTTTCTAAGGAGCACGGCGGTTGTAAGTGTACTAGCAACAAATATGGCTTCCTATCCTTTATAGAGAAAACATAAACAAGCTATTTAACTTCTGTGCTTCTGTCTCCCTGCTGAAAAGTTAGGAAATTCCTAAACTCATTAGTAGCATTTGAAACTCCAAATTCCACATTTCTATTCTCGGTTGTGTATCCGATTGTCTTTTTAAATTTACTGTCACCCCACAATTTTCACATCTTGCATACGGCAATTCCAGTTGCTCTGGCTGTCAGCCTTGACTCTTCTCCTAATCCAAATCTATTCTAGCAGGAGACCTTCTCAGTTCTACTTGGAAAGTGTGGAGTAGCCACAGTGGAAGCACCATCAGCTCTCTGATCTCTTCTGAGTTATCAACTCCTTGCTCACGTGCTCCAGCTGCACTAGCCTGCTTGCTGTTGCCTGAACCTTCCATCCCATTCTCTCATCTGCCCTGTAGAGGACCTTAGCATCTGCTCTTCTTAGCACCTGGAATTTTTTTCCCTCCAGATATGTGTTCATCATTCAGTCACCTCTTTAGATGTTCACCTGATTGTTGTCAAAAGTGTACTTGTGTACTCACTCTCCCAAAAGTGTGCTTGCGTACTTGTGTATTCCCTTCCTGCTTTATTTTCATTCAGCTTTAGCACTGATTATTTCTATTATACAGTGTATCTTTTATTTTATGTCTCACCACTCTCCCACTAAAATAAGTAAGATTCACAAGGACAGAGATTTTCTGTGTTTTGTGCCTTGCTCTCTTCAGTTGTTTAGATAGGGCCTGACATCTAGTGCTAAATAAGTATTGGTCAATGAATTTTTGAGGACAGCTTCCTCTTGAGTCCCCATTCTGATGTGCCAAGCATTATACTTGATACACATCTTCTCTTTAAGGCTCAGTGACCATCCAGTGTGATGAGTCTAAGGAGTTTTACAGAGGTTAAATAAATTACTCAGGGACACAGCAGGTAGAGTATAAAGGCAATCTGACTTCAGAGTGTAAGCTCTTAGCCATTTCTAATATAATTGATTCTCCTAAAAAAGATTGGAAGTCAAATGACTTTGGTTTTAATCCTGTTTCTTTTGCTTAACTGCATGATCATGAGGAAATCCCTTTTATCTGATCTTTGTCCATATCATTTGTAAAGTTAGTGGTATTGGACAAGGTAGGCCTTGAAGGACCTTCCCACTTATACAGTGAACATGATAAACATTGTATAGTTGATGAGACAGACAGGAAAAAAGTAGAACTCAAAAGTTTTTGGCAGGAGTGAGGTCTGCTACAATTTTAATTTGTTACACCTTTATACTTATGCTGTTTAGTTGAAGAAGAGGAGGAAGAAGAAAAAGTGGTAGAAGAGGAAACATCTGTCAAGAAGAAGAAGAAAAAGGATAAAAAGAAACACATTAAGGAAGAACCACTTTCAGAGGAAGAGCCTTGCACCAGCACAGCAATTCCTGTATGTCTGTTCTTGGTTACCAGCACCGTCTTGGTATGGGTGGGGTCTCCATATTCTAATCCACTCTGTATCAAAAATGAATAGATTTTTTTTTTTTAATGGCTGGCATTTTTTTAAATGTCTTTTGTAGATGGGAGAGGCAAAAATTAAAATGACCTTGTTGTATTTATATTATAAATGACCATTTCCCGAATGCAGAATCTTATTACTAAAAAAAAAAAAGTTTGCTTTGCGGGAGGAAAAGAATATGATTTGTTACAGACGGGGTTTTTATATCTTAGATTTTAATCTTTCCCCAATTTTGTTTTCAGCGGAAACAGATCTATTTTAAATTTTATAAGGAAAAGTTGTTAGTCACCCATACAATTATAGCTCTTAGAAAAGCATTCTTGTTGATTATTTTCAGAGTCCAGAGAAAAAGAAGAAAAAGAAAAAAAAGAAAGATATTGAGGACTAACATCAGGGAACCATGGTTGCATTACCTGGACAGAACGCTCAGCTTCAGCTGGAAGGTACCAGCGTTGCTCTAGCATCATCGGGGGAAATTGAATGAACACAATGGCGAACCATCTGTAACTTGAAAACCTGTGTGTATCTTGACATCAGCTCTGTTAACCTTATTATGTCATCCTTTCTTAGAGTCTTTGATACACAAATAAAATTTTCTTTGTATTTTAAGACAGTTCTGTGATCTCTTTATATGTTAGGTAGAGACTCTTTAGCCCTTTCTGTAGCTTTGTTGATACCTGATGATTATTGTTTTGATAATTACAGCTGAAAAGTGAGTCATTAATGGTTAATTTGAACATAGGCTTTTGGAAGGCAGTGATTAGATGGACCAATCCAAGAGCCTTGCTTAAATGTATTTCTCTTGCATCTTGAACTATTTTTAATTTCACCCTTCTCACATCTTTCTGCCTCTGTATTTATTTAAATAAAGGTTTGTTTCTCGTTCAGTTTTAAAACTAGGTGCGCAAAACTTCTTGGTTAATATTCAAAAAGTGTCTGCAATTTTACTTGTTTACAGTTCTAAAAAGTAGAACAAAAAAATTCTTAATCTCAACCCTGATTTGTTTTTAAAGTCATCTATGATGGCTTTTCTAAAGATTATACAAAGTGATTTTAAAGTGTTGATGGTGGGAGTGGCGTTTAAACCATGACATAGAACACCAAAGAGAAATGTAGAGTGCTATGTCAGCACAGTGTTGAGTTTCATAGGATTGCTATTAGCTTCTTTGTGTATGCTGTTTATATCTGCTAAAGCTCAATTTGATAAGAGAAGTTGATGGAAGAGTCTAGAATGACTGTAACTTTGGGTTTTACCCTGCTTTTCATGTGATTTAGGCAAGTCAAGAGCCCCATTTTAATTTCTTTGTTGGTAAATAGACAATGGTCAGTTTTACCTCTCCTAACCATAGTTTGTGGAAAACGAAATGACACAAACTTCCAGAGATGTAAATAAGGTTCCAGTTTAGATAATATGCTTGAAGTAAATGTTGATAAAATGCATGCAACCACCCCTAGACAAAATTACATAGTAAAGCGGGTTTTCTTGCTTCCCAGAGAACGTTTGCATCACCCAGTTACATCCCAGACACATTCTTAATTTGGGATAAAACAGGTCAGTTTAATACCAAATTCTGGTGAAAATGGTCTGTAGACCTACCAAGGACTGTATAGTCAAAAGCTTTACATCCAAAACAAGATTTTGAGAAATCCAGTTCATGAACTTATCATTTTGAGTACTCTTCTGCAGGCCTGGGGAAAGCATAGTTGAGTCACAGCTGTCAGCTTTCATAAGGCCTGAATTGAAATAATGAATTTAAATAATGAATTCTTCATTATTTAAAGCACTAACCAAACAGTAGACTTTGGCTCTGCTTGGTGCTGGTAAATTTCTGTTTTCTAGTTTCAGCCCCTCTCTACTGCCTTCTGACTCCACAGCATCCCTACAAGGCCCGTGGCTGAGCCATCTCCAGCCTCAGAACGTTATCTGCAGTTCTTCCTGGCCAGGACTCTTAGAAAAGGTCCTTTCCTGCCCCTGAGGAGTTCTCCTCAGTCCTTTTATTGCTCCTCTGAGGCCCTTTTTTAAGACTTCACTCAGGCTTATCCTTGATCCCTCCTGTACCCCTTGGAAACATGCAGTAGGGCCACGTGTCTCAGGCCTTACTAGCGTGCACAGGAACGATCTAGAGATTGTGATGAAATGCAGCTGAGTCATCTGTTTAGAACTCAAGGCACCTGTGTTTGTAGCAGGCTCTCAGGTGTTACCAGAGGAGGGGCAACACTGAGGTTTGCAGAGTCCTAGAGTAAATTGCCTAAGCTCTCAGAACCTGCTTGCATCTGAGTGCATCTCTATGAATTGGGAGACAACATTTATGAAAAAATGTTATTACCATTACTCAATCTCAAGGCCGTATGTGGTAGAGCCAAGGCTTAACGCCAAGTTTCTGAACTCTGAACTCAGTTTTTTTATCTGCTTTACCCTATGGCCATTAATGGAGCTCTCTCACCAAAAGTCACTGCTTGGAGAACTTTATTTTTTCTTTGAGACAGGGTCTTGCTCTGTTACCCAGACTGGCCTCAAACTCCTGGGCTCTCAAGCAATTCTGCCTCAGCCTCCCAAGTAACTGGTACTGCACATGTGTACCACCATGCTTGGTTTTTTGTTTGTTTTTTTAACTTGTCTCACTCCATAGCCCTGGCTAGGGTGCAGTGGCATGCTCACAGCCACCCTAGTGTCAACCTGCTGGGCTCCGGCGATCCTTCCGCCTCAGCCTTCCAAGTAGCCAGAACTACAGGTGCACACTACCACACCTGGCTAATTTTTAAAAATATTTATTGTAGAGACATTGCCCAGGCTCGTCTCGAACCTGTGGGCTCAGACAATCCCACTCACCTCGGCCTCCCAAAATGCTGGGATTACAGGCTGAGCCACCAAGCCCAACCCTCTTGACCATTTTTAAAGTAGTTTTTAAAGATTATTTTAAGTAGTTTTTTGTAGCTCAAAAAATTTTCTTGTTTTTTGAGGCAGTGTCTCACACTGCCACCCAGGTTGGAATAGCATCACAACAATCACGGTTCACAACAACTTCAATCTCCTGAGCTCGGGCAGTCAACCTCAGCATCCCCAGTAGCTGGGACTACAGGCAAGTTACCAACATGCACAACTATATATATATTTTTTTTTTGGTAGCGACGAGATTTCACTATGTTGTCCAGGCTGGTGTCAAACTCCTGTGCTCAAGCAATCTGCCTGCCTCAGCCTCCCAAAGTGCTAGGGTTACAGGCCTGAGCCACCACACCCAGCCTCAAAACCATTTCTTGTAGCAAGTGTCAAATGGTAATACTGGAGTAATTTATCATTTCAACCCTGGGTTTGGTTTTAAGGAGAAATTAGAAGTACAGGTGACCCGTGAGCAATGGGGAGGTTAGGGGCCCATGACCCTCTGCACAGTCGAAAAATTTGCATATGGCTTGACTCTCCAAAAAATTACCTACTACTGTTGACAAGCCTTACCAGTAACATAACATTTTGTATGTTATATGCAACATATGTATATACTATATTACAATAAGTCAGCTAGAGAAAAGATGTTAAAATCATGAAGAGAAAATATATTTACTATTAAGTGGAAGTGGATCATAAAGGTCTTAATTCTCATCTTCGGGTGGCAGAGGTGGAGGAAAATTTGCTTATGTGAATGTTCAAGTTTCAACTAGTTAGAACATTGACTTTCAAAACTTCAGTGGAAAACACCTGGAGAACTTTTTTTTTTTTTTTTTTGCGTAGTAGTCTCACTCTGTCTCCCAGACTGGAGTGCAGTGGCATGTTCAGAGCTATCACAGCCTCAACCTGGTGGGCTCAGGCATCGTTCCACCTCAGCCTTCCAAGTAGCTGGTCAGCCACACACCACCACACCCAACTAATTTTTTGATTTATTGTAGAGATGAGGGCTTGCCAAGTTGCCCAGGCTGGTCTCAAACTTCTGGATTCAGGCAATCCTCTTGCCTCCACCTCCCAAAGTGCTGGGACTATGGGTATGAGCCACTGCGCCCAGCTACCTGGAGAACTTTTAAAAGGTACATTTTTGAATTGACATTTTTGAGAGTCCAGTTGATGGCTGGGAGACAACGCCATGACCGTGACCACAGTACTAGGAGGTTTCCCTTCTATTCCCCTGACTAGCTCTGCAGTTCCCCAAACTAGAGCCAACGTGATGGTCAAGAACCATGATGGTCAATGCATGTAGGTAAACTGAGCACCACAAATGCAAGGTCAAGCCTCAACTGTGTTGCTTCACTGAAGGTAATTGAGGAGCTTGCTGGGAGTGAACGGTCAGTGCTCTTCCTTGTCTTGTCAGTGCTCTTCCTGCAAAGACAAAGCAAGCTTGAATGAGTACAGGAAATAAAAGTTAACATTGTTTGCTGTCTGTAAGAATTTGCTTTGATGCATTTAATTGCTGACTCTGCAAATATTCTATATACATTTAGTATAAAGGAGAAGTCATCTGAAAGAAACATCAGTGACATGATAAATTCACGGGCTATTCCCAGACATCGTACAAATGGCTGGGCATTTCCCTGTCTTACTTTGGTCAACTAAAATGTTGAGGAATGGTGCAAAATTGGTATTTATGCCAGCCTTACCATTCTTTATGCAAGTGTCTACTATTTGGCTTTTTTTTTTTTTTTTTTTTTTTTGAGTTGGAGTCTTTTCGTTTTTGTTTGTTTGGGGTTTTTTTCCAGTAGCTTTTTTTTTTTTTATCACAAGCAAAACTGCAGTAAATGCCTTTGTATGTTTATCTTCATTTGTGTTTCCATAGGATAATTTTCTGGAGTTTTCTAGATAGAGAATTACTGTTTCAAAGGTGATATAAGTGTAAATAGAGCCTCTTTGTCTCCAAAAGATTATAGTAATTTATACTCCAGCCAGTGATGTTAAGAGGAAGCTTTTATGGCAAATATTACCACAAGGTTTTGGTTTTTTCTTCTTTTTCTTTTTTGTTTGAGTTGGAGTCTCACTCTATCACCCAGGCTGGAGTGCAGTAGTACGCTCAAGGCCACCCCAGCATTGACCTGCTGGGCTCCAGCAATCCTTCTGCCCCAGCCTTCCAAGTAACCAGAACTACAGGCGCGTACTACCATGCCTGGCTAATTTTTTTATTTTATTGTAGAGCTGAAGTCTCGCCAAGTTGCCCAGGCTCGAACCCATGAACTCAGGCAATCTTTTCACCTCAACCTCCCAAAAAAGTGCTAGTATTACAGGCTTAGGCTACCATGCCCAGCTAGTTTTGGTTTTTTCTAAGGCGGCATCAGCATTAGTTCTGCCTGGTATCTAGTTACTAGCTTTGTGAAGTTTAAGTGCAGGGTATGGGCATCCATGTTGCTAGAGCATCTTACAGCAGGCTGATTGGCCCTTGTTCAGGATGATACAGCAGGGGCAAGAGCATCCCAATCATGGCAACTTGCTGAAAATGACAGTATTGGTATGATTGTGGAGTCCATGGCTTTGCAATCAGAAGAGGCAAAAGTTTCACTGGAGACCTACTTCTGTAGAGTCATTCCTGAAAGTACCAGCTAGTGTTTCTTCAGTACTCTAAAAGATTCTGTAAGCCATTTAATATTTTATAATAAATTCCTTCTGGCTTAAAAAAAGAGGAAGCTTTTATGTCAGGAACTGTCTTATAATCATCTTTTTAGTAGCATCTATCCCACTCACTACACACTAGCCCACTTCTGCATATAGTAGTAAACAAATTTTCAAAATATTGATTTGAACTAAGTGGTTTTAAACTGGATAATTTTCCTCTTACAATTCTGTGCTCCAGAATGCGCAAGATGATACCATTTTATCTGTATAGCATTGAAATCATATTTGAGATTATACTCTCCCACCCAAGCCTTATGCTACAAACCCAAAGAAGGTATTTCTGTGAATATAAAAATATTTTTTAATTTTTATAGGTGAGGTCTCACTATGTTGCCCAGGCTGGCCTGGAACTCCTGGACTCAAGTGATCCTCCTGCCTCAGCCTCCAGAGTAGCCAGGATTTGAGGCATCACCACTGTGCCCAGCTATTGGAACATTTTAGCGGTCTGAAAGATAATTGAAGTATTGTCATTTGAAAAAATAAATAGTTTGAGTTTAGCATTGAGGTGTGCCTGCTACTTCCATAGAGACAGATTGGAATACCAGTTCACAGAGGTTTCTCACAGAGCCTGGGGACTCCAACGCTGCCATTTGCTATTCAGCTAATCTTTGTTGCTTTTCGTTTGCTTTTGAGTCAGGCTTTTACTCTGTTGCCCAGGCTGGAATGCAGTAGTGTGATCCTGGATCACCACAGCCTCTTCCTCCTGGGCTCAGGCCATCCTGCCTCAGCCTCCTAAGTAGCTGGGACTACAGGCATATGGTACCATGCCATGTGCATTTTTTAATTTTTCATAGAGATGAAGTTTCACTATATTGCCTAGGCTGGTCTCGAATTCCTGGGCTCAAGTGATCCTCCCACCTCAGCCTCCCAAAGTGCTAGGATTACAGACATGCGCCTCTGTTCCCGACCACAATTTAATTTGTTAAAGATTACTTTTAAATGGGCCAGGCACAGCAGGTCAAGTCTATAATCCCAGCACTTTGGGAGGCCGAGGTGAGGGGATTGCCTGAGCCCGCGGATTCAAGACCAGCCCAGGCAACTTGGCAAGACCTCGTCTCTACAATAAATCAAAAATTAGCCAGGTGTGGTAGTGCACTACTGTAGTTCCAGCTACTTGGAAGGCTGAGGCAGAAGAATCGCCTGAGCCCAGCAGGTTGCCACTGGGTTGGTGGTATAGGTCAGAGGTGGGCAGAGCACCCCCTGAGGCCTGAGTCTAACCCACGGCCTGCTTTGGCGACTTTCACTGGGACCCAGCCCCGCCCGCTCTTCTCAGCACTTTTCTTTTCAAGACGTCTAGCTATACTGTGTGGCTGGGCGTGCCAACAGCACAATTAAATTTTCACAAAGACATTATGTTGCACAAAGCCTAACGTATTTCCGATCTGGCCCTTTACTGGGAAAGTTTTCTGATCCCTGTTTTGGATGAGCAGGAACTTAAGCAGTCAAATACAACACGTGAACCTTGATTTAGCCTGATGTCAAAACACAAAAGATATTCTAGAAACAAGGAAGTTTTAATGTGAACTGGGTAATCGATGATTTCAGGGAATTACAGTTAGTTTTTGTACACGTGCAAAAACGTGTACTCCTGCACTGGTTATGCAGGAAACTGTTGTAGTTGTTACAGATGCATGCGGTTGAGAAGAAGCTTCCTGGTGTCTGTGGTTCATTTTGCAGTGGTTCAGCAAAAAGGACGAGTATAAATAGATGAAGCAAATATAGCAGAAAGGCCACATTTTTGTTGAAATGCGTGGTGACGGCCAGGTGCGGTGGCTCACGCCTGTAATCCCAGCCCTTTGTGAGGCCAAGTCAGGAGGATTGTTTGCGCCCGGGAGTTGAAGACCAGCCTGGGCAACATAGTGAGGCCTCGTCTCTACAAAAAAAATCCAAAAATGAGCCAGGCATTGTAGCATATGCCTGTAGTTCCAGCTACTCCAGCGGCTGAGGCAGGCGGAGGATTCACCTAAACCCAGGAAGTCAAGGCTGCAGTGATCTGCCATCGCACTCCAGCCTGGGTGACAGAGTAAGAACCCTGCTCCACCACCATTCTATTTTCTCAACGTTTTTCTGTATGTTTGAAGTGATCACAATAAAACATCTGGTTTTATAAAGCAAGAACATGCTCATTATTATTCTTTAATTCTGAATTCTTTTTGTTTTTCCAAAACTTTTTAAAAAATTATTTTATTTTAAAATTGTGGGGTACAAATGAGGATTAGGTACATACATGGTCATCTTACAGGTGGAGTATGGGCACACTATTGATGTTATGTGCCCCCCCCCACCTGGCAGTGTCGCACTACCACCAGTCCCTTTCTTATGGTATTATGAAAAATGTTCAAGGTCCACTCATGAATGAGTACATGTGGTACTCAGATCTTTGTTTCTGTGATAAATCACTGAATATTATAGACTAATTCCATCCAGGATGCTGCAAAGTTCTTAATTTTTTCTCTATGGCTGCATAGTATTCCACTGTGTAAATGTACCACAGTTCCTTTATCTAGTCCACTTTCGATGGGCAGCGTGGTCGGTTCCATGGTTTTGTAATTCTGAATTCTTTCTCTCTGAAAATTTCTGAGATTTTCACAACACTTTTGGCCAGCAAGCAATTGGGCTTCCACTAAATGTAGGCAGTTGTCAGCCAGGAGAACTCAGGAAGAAGATACAGCAACCACTGCCCTCCGAGTTCCTGGGGTCGCCTCAGCCCTCCCCTCCTGGTGAAGAAGGGTGTGCTCATTTCAGGCAGCTCTTGAGGAAGAGGGGAAGCAGGGGAACAGCAGGTGGACATGTCAGTAGAAGACGAGAATCGTGGGGGTGCTGAACACAAGCTGGGAAGTGGGACTCGAATTTGTGGATGAGAAATCATCCATTTCCCTTCCGCTAGCAGCCACAGGATGCTATACATTCGAAAAAAGTAGACAACGGCATGAATACTGAATGTGGTGCCACCAGCCTGTAGTCCCAGTCACTCTGGAGGCTGAAGCAGGAGCATTGTTTGGGGCCAGGAGTTCGAGTCTAGCCTGGGCAACATAAGGAGAGCCTGTTTCTAAAAAAAACCAAAACAAAAACCCAGCAGAAATAGCAGTGGAGACCCACCCCTTGGCAGGCAGCAGATTTGGAATTCCAGCCGTAGCCCATCACACCCTTTATCCCACCCCAAAACTGCCTTCTACCCTCCTGTGAGCTTCAGCAATGTGGTGCTCACCTGGAGAGGTGTTCTGTACCCTGGAGTGTGGGGAAGCCATCATGGGCCCTCTCAGGGTCTCAGGAAACTGTCCCTAAACCAAGAAGCCATAAGGGCTTGGTTCCTAGCAGGAGCATGTGCCTGACTCCAGGAAAAGAATCAGTCAGACAAATGCATCTATTTATATTCTCAAATCTGCTGGGCCAGCAGCATGCTAATAACCAGCTGGGCATGGTGGAGGCCACAAGCCACCCATCAGGAGGGAAGGGCCGTGCACTGCTGTTCTGAGAAGGAATACATAGAAGGCGCTGCCTGAGCCAACGGCACTATTTACAGGCTCCTTGCTGTTAACAGTGAGCTGGCTTCACTACTTGCTAATTCATGTCCTCAGACAAGTCTACCTGTGCCCTCTCGGCCTCAGTTTCTTCACCTATAAAATGGTAATAATGTTGGCAACCCCTTTGGGTCCCCTCCCGCTGTGGGAGCTTTTCTGTCCTCTCAATAAATCCTGCTTTCAAAAAAAAAACGGTAGTAATGTTTTGTTTATCTGGTAGAGCTCCTGGACACTCAGATAAGAAAACTAATACAAAAATTTCTTGTAAATGAATAAAATGTAAAGTATTATTACTCAAAGTTTATTCTACCTGAAAGAACAGGAAGGCTGGGTGCGGTGGCTCATACCTTTAGTCCTAGCACTTTGGGTGATCAAGGCGGGAGGATGACTCAAGCCCAGGAGTTCGAGTCCAGTCAAGGCAACAAAGTGAGACCTACCTAGTCTCTTCAAAAAATTAGGCAGGCCTGGTGGTGTGTACCTGTAGTCTCAGTTACTGGGGAGGCTGAGGCAGGAGGTTCACTTGAGCCCAGGAGTCAAGGCTGCAGTAAGTCCTGATCATGCCACTGCACTCCAGCCCAGACAAGAGAGTGAAATCCTGCCTCAAAAAATAATAAATGAATAAGGTTGAATGATACAGTCAAAATTATTTTTCTTTTTCTTTTTTTTTTTAAACATTGGAATTAACATAGCAAAGAGAAAAAAAAAAAACCTAAAACCAAACCAAACAAAGCCAAAAGAACAAAGCTCTTTAATAAACAAAAAAATAAGCCAGGCTCGGTGGCTCAGCCTGTAATCCCAGCACTTTGCGAGGCTGAGGTGAGAGGATTGCCTGAGCATGGTGGGTTCAAGACCAGCCTGGGAAACTTGGTGAGACCTCGTCTCTACAATAAACAAAAAAATAAGCCAGGGGTGATAATGTGCACCTGAGTTCCTGCTACTTGGAAGGCTGAGGCAGAAGGATCGCTGGAGCCCAGCAGGTCGAGGCTGTGGTGGCCAGGAGCGGCCACTGCACTCCAGTCTGGGTGACAGAGTGAGACTCCAACTCAAAAAATAAATAAATAAATAAATAAACAAACTGTCTAGGTCTTGAGAGACAGAGATTGAATTATAATAATGAGGTAAGTTCTCTCTAAAATATATCATTGAAATTCAGAAAACAAAAAGAAAGAGATTGATAAAATTAACCACATAAAAACTTTTGTAGCCGGGCTTGGTGGCTCAGCCTGTAATCCCGTGCCTTTGGGAGGCTGAGGTGAGTGGATTGCCTGAGCCCGCGGGTTCGAGACCTGCCTGGGCAGCGAGACCTCATCTCTACAATAAATCAAAAAATCAGCCGGGCGTGGTAGCGCATGCCTGTAATTCCGGCTACTTGGAAGGCTGAGGTGGAAGGATCGCTGGAGCCCAGGATGTCGAGGCTGCAGTGGCCGGGAGCGGCCACGGCACTCCAGTCTGGGCGACAGAATGAGACTCCAACTCAAAAAAAACCCAAAAAAACAACTTTTGTACATAGCCAGGTAGAGTGGCTACTCTGGAGGCTGAGGCAAAAGGATCCCTTGAGGCCAGGAGTTCGAGACTGCAGTGAGCTATGATCATACCACTGTACTTTGGCTTGGATGACAAAGTGAGAACCCCATCTCTATAAAAATAAATAAATAAAACTGTTGTATGACAAAACTACTATAAAAGAGTCAAGATATGACACAGACCTATTTTCTCTAATACATAAAGAGATTGAACAAACTAATGAGAAAAAGATGAAAAAAACACAACAGATAGATCTAGGGAAAAAGTATATAGATGATCAATAAACGTAAACAAGAACTGAGTGGCTCACACCTGTAATCCCAGCACTTTGGAAAACCAAGGTAACAGGATTACCTGAGTCCAGGAGTTCAAGACCAGCCTGGGCAACTTGGCAAGACCTTGTCTCTACAATAAATCAAAAAATGAGCCTGGCGTGGTGGTATGCACTTGTAGTTCTCGCTACTTGAAGACTGAGGTGGGAGGATCACATGAGTCCAGCAGGTCGAGACTGTGATAGCCATGACCATGAAACTCCGGCTCAAAAAAGAAAAGAAAAAAGGAAATGTAAAGAAGTTACACCATACCAAATTATCGAAACTAGGTGGTAATAATACCCAGTGTTGGCCAGGCATGGTGGCTCAAGCCTGTAATCCCAGCACTTTGGAAGTCTGAGGCAAGAAATGCCTGAGCCCAGGGGTTTGAGACTAGTGAGGGCAACTTAGTGAGACCTCGTCTCTACAATATATCAAAAAAATTAGCCGAGCATGGTAGCTTGTGACTGTAGTACTGGCTACTTGGAAGGATGAGGTGGAAGGATCTCCTGAGCCCAGCAGGTCGAAGCTGCAGTAGCCATGAGCGTGCCACTGCACTCCAGCCCAAGTGACAGAGTGAGACTCTGACTCAAATAATAATAATAATAATGTCCAGTGTTAGCCAGAGTTTAGGGAAACAGACATGCATTGTAGGTAGGGGTAGAAATTTGTGAAAGCTTTTGGAGGACATTTTGCTAATAGCTATTTAAAGTAAAAATGCTGGCTGTGCACAGTGGCTCATGCCTGTAATTGCAGTGTTTTGGGAGGCTGAGGCGGGAGGATTTCTTGAGCCCAGGAGTTTGAAACCAACAGAGGCAGCATAGGGAGACCTTATCTCTATAAAAATAAACAATAAATCAATGAGTTAGGCATTATGGTATGCATCCGTAGTCCCAGCTACTCAGGAGACTGAGGCAGAAGGATTACCTGAGTCCAAGAGTTTGAGGCTGCGGTGAGCCATAATTGTGCTACTGTACTCCAGCCTGGGTGACAAAGTGAGACCCCAAACCTCTCCCCCACCAAAAAAAGTAAAATTGCTAACCAGGCAATAACATTGCTAGCTTAATGTACGAATATAGTCACAAAAGTCACTAAGATACAGGTACAAGGATGTTCTTTATAACATTGTTTGTAATAAAACCCAGAAACTACTATCCCACAAATGAGGCTAGTAGGCCAGGCTCAGTGGCTCAGCCTGTAATCCCAGCACTTTGGGAGGCCAAGGCGAGTGGATTACCTGAGCTCACGGGTTCAAGACCAGCCCGGGCAACTTGGCAAGACCTCATCTCTACAATACATCCAAAAAACAAATCAACCGGGCATGGTAGCATGCACCTATAGTTCTGGCTACTTGGAAGACTGAGGCAGAAGGATCCCCGGAGCCCAGCAGGTCAGCAATGGGCTGGCCGTGAGTATGCCACTGCACTCCAGCCAGGGCAGCAGAGTGAGACTCCAACTAAAAAAACAAACAAAAAAATTCAGCTATTAAAATCCAAAAAGATCTCCTAGGCAGACTAGTTAGTGGGAAAAGCAAAGTACAGAACAGTGTGAGACCATTTGTGTTAACATGTTTGAAAGGATTTGTTTGTATTTTCCCTTTCTCCATTCATATACAAGAAGCTATTAACCATTCCCCCCTGTGGGGAGAGGTTGGAGATTTGGGGATAAGAGGGTAGGGAGGAAGAGTTTTGCCTTCCATTTCTTTCTGTATTGTTTATTTTCCTTTTTTTGAGTCAGGGTCTGGGTTCAAGCAATCCTCCCACCTCAGCCTCCTGAGTAGCCAGGACTACAAGTGTGCACCACCATGTCCAGCTCATTTTTTTATTACTTGTAGAAATGAGATCTTGCTATGTTGCCCAGGCTAGTCACAAACTCCTGGGCTCAAACAATCCTCCTGCCTTGGCCTCCCACGGTACTGGGATTACAGGCATGAGCAACTGCACCTGGCTATATTGTTTCATTTTTTTAAACTACAGGAACACTAACACATCTGGCTAATTTTTTTTTTTTAATTTAAAAAATTTTTATTTTATTGTAGAGACGAGATCTCTCCAAGTTGCTCAGGCTGGTCTCAAACCTCTGGGCGCAGGCAATCCACTAGCCTCAGCCTTCCAAAGTGCTGGAATTACAGGCTGAGTCACCGAGACCATCCACATAACAGTGTTTTTTTTTTGAGTTGGAGTCTCACTCTGTCGCCCAGACCAGAGTGCAGTGGCTGCTCCCGGCCACTGCAGCCTCGACCTGCTGGGCTCCGGCGATCCTTCCGCCTCAGCCTTCCGAGTAGCCGGAATTACAGGCCTGCGCTACCATGCCCGGCTAATTTTTTGATTTATTGTAGAGATGAGGTGTTGCCAAGTTGCTCAGGCAGGTCTCGAACCCGCGGGCTCAGGCAGTCCTCTCACCTCAGCCTCCCAAAGTGCTGGGATTACAGGCTGAGCCACCGAGCCCGGCTATAACAGTGTTTTTAACACTGGAATTTCAGCTGGCATGGTGGCTCACACCTGTAATCCCAGCACTTTGGAGGCTGAGGTGGAAGGATCACTTGAGCCCAGGAGTTTGAGACCAGCCTGGGCAATATAGTGAGATCCTGTCTCTACAAAAAAATTTAAAAGTAGCCAGATGTGGTGGCACATGCCTGTAGTCCCAGCTACTCAGGCGGCTAGGATGGGAGGATTGCTTGAGTCCAGGAATTCAAGATCAGCCTGGGCAACATAGTGAGACCTTGTCTCTACGAAAAAATTTAAAAATTAGCCAGGCATGGTGGCACACGTCTGTAGTCCCAGATACTTGGGAGGCTGAAGCAAGCTGTGATGGTGCCACTGCATTCCAACCTGTGTGACAGAGTGAGAGCCCCAACTCAAAAACAAAAAACAAAACAACCTCCTGGAATCTGGGATCAACAGAGCTTATTTGATCTCCCTTCAGGAAGGCATGCATGTTCAGCTGAGCTGTGGTTTAAAAGAGGTCCTGTCTGTATGGAGGAGAAATGACTGGCCTCAACCTTCAGGATCCCTGTCCATCTCTCTCTTCCCTGGAGGCTGTGGTTTTACCCTTGGGCTCCAGCGAGTCGCCTACAGACAGCTAAAGGAACAGGAAGAAGGCGATGACCTGGCAGGACACCAAACATTTTTTTCACCCAAGTTTGGAGCCAGAAATTCCTGGCAGTTACAGAAAGGATTTCCTCCAAAACACAATTGCAGTAATGCTCTGGCCAGCCCGTCCCTAGATTTCACAGGGTGGGAAAACATCTGTGATTTGGGAAGAGGTGGGAAAGCCCAATTCCTAGAACTGACGAGAGGCAGAGGAAGGCTCTGAGGAAGACCGTGAGAAAGAGAAAAGCCCATCCAGAACAAGTCCAGAAAGAACAGCAAAGTCTCCACGTCCATTTGTGCTGACTTCCCATCTTTACAGGTCGCTTAAGATCAAATCAGATTATGTGTGTCGCCTTAAGTTAACTATGTTGCTTTGGTCCCCAGTCTAGCATGTCACAACATCATGTTTCTCCAGCAGATTTGAAACAGGTGCAAGTTGGAGTCATCATAACTCAAAACAAGGATGAGACCTTAATAACTTCCAAACCATGGGGTAACTTCCCAGCCTGAAATATAAGGAATAGAGATTGGGACTTGAGGACAGCCAGGGCAGGGAGCTGATGAATCTCAGATAATTGGCTCATTCCTACTTTCCATTTCACACTTGTTCTTACTGGAAAAGCCTTGGTGATTACAGCGGTGAAACCACAAAACTAACAAAAAAAATATACCCCTCAGCCGGGCACAGTAGCTCAGCCTGTAATCCCAGCACTTTGGGAGGCAGAGGCAAGACGATTGCCTGAGTTGAGGGCTTTGAGACCAGCCTAGGCAATATGACAAGACCTCGTCTCTATAATAAATTTAAAAATTAGCCAGGTGTGGTGGTGCGTGCCTGTGGTTCCAGCTACTTGGAAGGCTGAGGCGGAAGGATCGCCGGAGCCCAGTAGGTCGAGGCTGGGGTGGCTGTGAGCAGGCCACTGCACTCTAGCCTGGGCAACAGAGTAAGACTCCAACTCAAAAAAAAACAAAAACAAAAAAAAACACTGTCATGAAATCTTTTTATTCATCTAAACTGGAGAGTATCAAACTTATTTTTACAAAAGACCAGTAAATATTTTAGGCTTGGCCAGGCATAGCGACTCATACCTGTAATCCTAGCTCTTTGGGAGGCAGAAGTGAGAAGATTGCCTGAGTCCCTGGGTTCGAAACCAGTTTGGGCAACTTGGCAAGATCTCGTCTCTACAATAAATCAAAAAAATTAGCTGGCCATGTGGTGCACCTACTGTTTCAGCTACTTGGAAGCCTGAGGCAGAAGGATTTCCTGAGCTCAGCAGGTAGAGGCTGCGATGGCCGTGAGCGTGCCACTGCACAGCAGCCTCGGCGACAGAGTGAGACTCCGACTCAAAAAAAAGTATTTTAGGCTTCACTGACCACGTGATCTCTGCCGTGACTACTTAACTGTGCCATTGTAGTTCGAAAGCAGTCATAGAGCCGGGCTCAGTGGCTCAGCCTGTAATCCCGCGCCTTTGGGAGGCTGAGGTGAGTGGATTGCCTGAGCCCGCGGGTTCGAGACCTGCCTGGGCAGCGAGACCTCATCTCTACAATAAATCAAAAAATCAGCCGGGCGTGGTAGCACATGCCTGTAATTCCGGCTACTTGGAAGGCTGAGGCAGAAGGATCGCCGGAGCCCAGCAGGTCGAGGCTGCGGTGGCCGGGAGCGGTCACTGCACTCTAGTCTGGGCGACAGAGTGAGACTCCAACTCAAAAAAAAAAAGAAAGCAGTCATAGAAAAAAACAGTTTGGCTGTCTTACAGTGAAACTTACTTATGGACACTAAAATTTCACTTTGCATTCACATGTCACACAATGTTATTCTTTTTTTATCCCCAACCATATATAAATGGGAAACTACTCTTAGCTCATGGACAGTTCTAAAACTACAGTCATGTATGGTTTGCTGACCCTGGCCTAAGTCACTGGTTTTCTTTCTTTTTTTTTTTTTTTGAGTTGGAGTCTCACTCTGTCACCCAGACTGGAGGGCAGTGGCTGCTCCCGGCCACTGCAGCCTCGACCTGCTGGGCTCCGGCCATCCTTCTACCTTAGCCTTCCAAGTAGCCAGAATTACAGGCATGCGCTACCACGCTCGGCGGATTTTTTTTTGATTCATTGTAGAGATGAGGTCTCACCAAGTTGTCCAGGCAGGTCTCAAAACCCACGGGCTCAGGCAATTCACTCACCTCAGCCTCCCAAGGAGCGGGATAGTCACTGGTTTTCAAACTGCCTTGACAAGCCCTCTGAGGAAGAAAGGAACTGGCTACCCAGGGATTCCCCACTGCAGTCCCCTGTTTTCTGTTTTATATATTGTCCTTTCAAGTTTTGTGGGTATTTATTTAAGTTTTAGAAACAAGTTCTTGCTATGTTGCCCAGACTGGTCTCTAACACCTGGGCTAAAACAATCCTCCCGCCTCAACCTCCCAAAATGCTGGGATTACAGGCATGAGCCACTGTACCCAGCCAAGTTGTGTGGGGTTTTTGTGTTTTTTTAGTTGAAGTCTCACTCCATCACCCAGATTGGAGTGCAGTGGTGTGCTCACAGTCACCCTAGTATCAACCTGCTGGGCTCAGGCGATCCTTCCGCCTCAGCCTTCCAAGTAGCCGGAACTACAAGCGCGGGCTATCATGCCCGGTTAATTTTTTTTATTTATTGTAAAGGTGAGGTCTCACCATGTTGCACAGGCTGGTCTGGAACCTGCAGGCTCAGGCAATCCTCTCACCTTGGCCTCCCAAAGTGCTGGTATCACAGGCTTGAGCCACCGCTTCCTTGTGTGAGTTTTTAAATTTATTTTTATTTGAGAGTTGTGGGGTCCACGTGAGGATACATAAGTCAATTGTGTGCAGCTGAGGTTTGGGCTTCTAGCAGGCCCTCCCTCCCCCGATAGTGGACCTGGTACACAGTGTGTGACCCTCCTCCCTCCCTCTCTCCATCCCTCCTCCAGCACAGTGTCCAGCGTCTGTTGTTCCTCCTTGTGCTCATGGAACCAGTGGTCAGGGCCCGCACTTTCTGTTTTATGAGAGGGCTCCAGAGCCCAGAGTGCTCATGTCCCCTGTCCAACCGGAATCCCTTGTTTGGCAGCTTCGGCTCCCAGCTCCCTCTGTGGGGATGAAGAATGCTGCTTATCTAGTTCATTTTAAAAGCCTCTCAAGGAAGTCATCATTAAATAATTGAAGTCTCCAGCCGGGTTTGGTGGCTCAGCCTGTAATCCCACGCCTTTGGGAGGCTGAGGTGAGTGGATTGCCTGAGCCCATAGGTTCAAGACCTGCCTGGGCAGCGAGACCTCATCTCTACAATAAATCAAAAATTAGCCAGGCATGATAGCGCATGCCTGTAATTCCAGCAACTGGGAAGGATGAGGCAGAAGGATCGCCGGAGCCCAGCAGGTCGAGGCTGTGGTGGCCGGGAGCGGCCACTGCACTCCAGTCTGGGTGACAGAGTGAGACTCCAACTCAAAAAATAAATAAATAAATATAAATAATTGAAGACTCCATTTTAAATAGGTCTGTCCTTTCTGTGCCTTAATTTGCATTTGCGACCTTTCTCCCCAAAGTCCTACAGAATCCCACAGTGATTCCGGCATCTTCCCTGTGTCTCGGTGGCCAGCAGCTCCAGGCCCATAGGAGCACCCAGAGAGTATGGAGAAGAGAGAGCCAAGCTGCAAGGTCAAGGTTGGTGTGAGGATTAAGAGGTTCCCTATGTGGGAAAAAACAGTCCTGAGGTCAGAATCCAGGAGATTCTTGCATGGACAGGCAGCCAGGTGGGAAGCAGGGGAAAGCAGGCCCTTAGGGTGGGCATTGTGAGCAGCCCGGGGGCCATGCATCACCTCTCATGCCACCTCTACAGAGAGATGATACATGTTCATGGTGGCAGATGTGTACAATAAGAGAGAGTCAAAATCACCCATAATCCTATCACTCAGCAATAAGTCCTACTAAAGAGTGTGGTCCTTCCAGAATTTTCTTCTATGAGCATATGTTAAAAGCTTCTGCATAGTATTGTCACTTAGATGTCTCATGGACAAAGCCAAATACACCATATCCCCCCCAACAACAACAAAAAAAATCTCTAAACATGTTTCATTGACACTTGCTGTCCCTGATCCTCTGTCTCCTCACTACCATCCTGCAGGTCACCATTTCTCCTTGTCAGCACTTCTCTTCCAGAAGTTGTACTAGTCATTCTCTCTAAAATCATTCTCTCTAAAACCAGTCTGGCCGGGCTCGGTGGCTCAGCCTGTAATCCCACATCTTGGGAGGCTGAGGTGAGTGGATTGCCTGAGCCCGCGGGTTCAAGACCCGCCTGAGCAACTTGGTGAGACCTCATCACTACAATAAATCAAAAAATTAGCTGGGCGTGTAGCGCGCGCCTGTAATTCCAGCTACTTGGAAGGCTTAGGCGGAAGGATTGCCGAAGCTCCAGCAGGTCGAGGCTGCAGTGGCTGAGAGCGACCACTGCACTCCAGTCTGGGTGACAGAGTGAGACTCCAACTCAAAAAATTTTTTAAAAAATTAAAAATTAAAAATAAAACCAAAGTCTGATTCTTAAGAAAGTGTAGGGCCAGGCACCGTGACTCATACCTATAATTCCAGCCCTTTGGCAGACCAAGGCGGGAGGATAACTTGAGCCCAGGAGTTCAAGATCAGCCTGGGCAGCTTAGCAAGACCTTATCTCTACAAAAAAATTTTTAAAAATAGCTGAGTGTGGCGGCATGCACCTGTAGTCCCAGCTACTCGGGAGGCTGAGGAGGGAAGCTTGCTTGAGCCCAGTTCAAGGGTGCAATGAACTGTGATTATGACACTGCACTCCAGTTTAGGGGTAACAAAATGATACCCTGACTAAAAAAACAAACAGACAAACAAAAAAACCCAGGTGCAATGGCTCATGCCTGTAATCCCAGCACTTTGGGAGGCCAGGGTAGAAGGATTGCTTGAGCCCAGGAGTTCGAGACCAGCCTGAATAACATAGACCATAGACCTCGTCTTCACAAAAAAATATCAAAAAGTTAGAGGGGTGTGGTGGCATGTCCTGTAGTCCCAGCTACTCAGGAGGCTGAGGTGGAAGGATCGCCTGAGCCCAGGAGGCCAAGGCTATGGTAGACATGATTGTGCCACTGCACTCCAGCCTGGGTGACAGAGTGAGATCCCAACTCGAAAACCAAAAAAAAAAAAAGAAATAAAATATAAGATGTGTGTTTCAACAGATACTCTTATATCTGCATAAGTAAAAACTAGGCACCCCAGTGCAGTGTCCCTGCTGGCTGCTATTCTGCTACCCACTGTACACCTGAAAGTCGTCATTTTCAGGAAAACCAATAAAAGTTGGTACAAAGTCATATTTAGTTCTGTGAAGCAGGTGTCTATGCTTGGGAGCTGGATTCAGAGGCTGCTGAGACCTCCAGAAATGGCAGGGGCGTGGCCTAGCTCCAAAAGGAGCTGGCTTCAGAGGCAGCCAAATACAGAGATGCTGCATGAGCCTGGTAGCCCAGAACTGAAGGCGGATCAGAATCTGGATGAGAGCAATTAGTCTCTGTGATACTGGTGCCACGTCTCCTTACAGTCTGAGGAAACCGTGGAGGGAGGAGGTACTCAGATACCAGGTACACCCTCATGCTCTGCTGTCCTGATCATAACAGGTAATATTTATTGAGCACTGACTGTATATTAGGCATAGTGCTAAGAGCTTGTTCTCGTTCTCTTTCTCACCCCTCAAGCCACCACTGTAAATGAGGCATGTGCAGAAGAAGACAGGATGCCTTAGAGAGGTTAAGTCATTTGTCTAAGGTCACACAGTTAGAAAGTACGAGAGCTGGGATTGGAACCCAGGTCACACAACTTTATGGTCCTAATTCTTATGACATCGGGTCCTTGCAGTCCATAAGCAAGATTCCACAGTAAGGACCAGGGTCAGAGAGAAGAGGAGGCTTCCCAGGAGGGCAACCCGCCACAGTCTTGTGGGAACAAGGGCCTGGGCATAACTCCCTCCAGAAGGCCACACTCCTCAGGCCACAGTGAGACTCCCACAAGCTTCTGCATCTGAACTAAGGCCTGAGCAGACACCCACAGTAAAATAAGCCAGTCTGGACTGTTGTCAAGACTCTGAGTCAGGGGTTTGCTACCCTGAAGAGTAAGCCCAGAGATGTGCAGGTTGGTCCATTTTTAGGTGTCCACTTCTGTCTGGCATCTCCTCCACCTGCTGTCCATCTCCTCATTCTGTTTACTCTGCAATTACATGAACTCCAAACACACTGTCATGAAGTCGCACCTCAGCACCACATCACCCTTCTAAGCCGCTCATTTCCAGGACTTCTGTCAGATGCTGGGATGAGCAAGAAAACCTGAGTCCCTGTGCACATGGAGTGAAAGGGAGAAAGCAGGTGGTGTCTGAGTCATTTGCAACGAGGCATAAGGTGTGACTGGATGGGACAGTGTAGGAGCCTGTGGAAACACATTACAAAAGGCTTTCTAACTCAGAGGTCAAGAAATGCCTCCTTGAGGGAGTAACTTTTATTTTATTTTAAGAATTTAAATTTTTATTTTTAGAAAATTGTATTTCAATAGCTTTAGGGGTACAAATGGTTTTTGGTTACACAGATGTATTACATAGTGGTGAAGAAATCTGGGCTTTAAGTATGTCTGTGGGAGTAACTTTTTTTTTTTTTTTTTGAGTTGGAGTCTCACTGTCGCCCAGACTGGAGTGCAGTGGCCGTTCCCGGCCACCGCAGCCTCGACCTGCTGGGCTCCAGCGAGCCTTCTGCCTCAGCCTTCCAAGTAGCTGGAACTACAGGTATGCACTACGATGCCCGGCTAATTTTTGACTTATTGTAGTGATGAGGTCTCGCCGAGTTGCCCGGGCGG
>NW_007252282.1:463888-487321 GCF_000164805.1 Carlito syrichta | reverse complement strand
CCGCCTCCCAAAGGCGCAGGATTACAGGCTGAGCCACCGAGCCCGGCTGGGAGTAACTTTTAAATTGAGACCTGAGGGCAACCCCTTTGGGACCCCTCCCACTGTGGGAGCTTTTCTGTTCTTTCAATAAATTCTGCTTCAAATAAATAAATAAATAAATACCTGGGCTGGGCAGGGTGGCTCATGCCTATAATCCCAGCATTTTGGGAGACTGAAGCTGGAGGATTTCCTGAGCCCAGGGATTCGAGACCAGCCTGGGCAACTTGGCGAGACTTCATCTCTACAATAAGTCAAAAAACTAGCCAGGCATAGTGGCGCCTGCTTGTGGTTCCAGCAACTCAGAAGGCTGAGGTGGAAAGATCGCCTGAGCCCAACAGGTCGAGCCTGCAGTGCCTGGGTGACAGAGTGAGACTCAAATAAATACATACATACATACATGCATATATACATACCTGAAGAAAACCAGCCTCAGCCTAGTGAGGGAGAGGGTGATGCCCAAGGAAGGAGGCCTTGGGAGAAGGAGGTGGGTAAGCTGCCTGAAGAGCAGGAGGGGAGGTCAGCAGTTGGAAGGGGGAGTGGGCTTAGGCAGAGGTTTCTTGCTGTCGATGCTTTTGTTTTACAAATGGGAAAGTGACCAGCTCACGCCTGTAATTCCAGCACTTTGGGAGGTCAAGGCAGGAGGATCACTTGAGTCCAGGAGTTCGAAACCAGCCTGGGCAACATAGTGAAACCTCGTCTCTATAAAAAAATCAGAAAATTAGTCAGGCTTGGTGGCACATCTTTGCCTTGGGAAACAGGCAGAAAGATCACCTGAGCCCAGGAGGCCGAGGCCGCAGTGAGCCATGATTGTGCTACTGCGCTCCAGCTTGGGCAACAGAGTGAGACCCCAGCTCAAAACAAAAAAAAACAAAATAGGAAAGTGCAAGTTCCTGTGCTAATGGCATAGGCAACAAAGCAAGACTGAGATCGTCTTATCCAAAGTCACCTTACGCACAGCTTGAGGTCCCTAGGAAGATGAGAGGGAAAGGAAATCCAGGGCCCAGGAATAGGGTATAGACTTGGGAAAGAGAAGGATATGCCCTGATGAGCCTGAAGAAAAGGACAATCATGGATTTGGACAGTTTGTCACTGTTAGTGAGAGCTGGACTCTGTTTTTTCTGGAAAGGAGGAGTGAGACTGTCTGCTGGAAGGCAGTGGGCATGGAGGAAGTGGAGGTCTGAGGAGACAGGGTCGGTTGGAGATAACCACTGTGGAGAGATGCGTCCATGAGTTGAGAGGAGGAAAAGTATTTCAGATACAGGGAACCAGAAGTCCTCAGGCAAGAATGAGCTTAATGTGAGAGGGCACTGCCCTACCTAGGGGTGGGTTTTTCTCCAGCAGCATTTAACAGCCCACCTAGAAATCACCTAGAAAGCAAAACACTGGGATTGTCAAATCCAGGGACTTGCTAGGAGGCACAGTGAAAAGACACGGGGCAAAAGAGAGTAGGATATTGGCGAGAGCTTGGGTGAAGCCAGGATCCATGGAGTATAAGTTGGGGTGGAGTGAGGACTAGAGATGGCCCAGGAGAGAGAAGACGGAGGGGCCATGGCTAAACAGGGAACTGGGGAGTGGGAGTAATTGAGTGACTTCGCCCTAGACATACGAGGGAGACCCTAAAAAACCTGGAATTATATTTTGGAGGGTGCACCCCTTGTAGTACAGGCTTTCCCTGCTAGGTAAGTGCTCTAGGAACCCATTGGCATCAGTGTACCAGCTAGTGCTGTTGTAGAGACTGTGCTTGACTTCAGTGAGTTTTTCTGAGATTCTTTCAATGCATTTGCCCATTTCATGATGGGTGATTTATAAGCACACTTGCCCACACCTCAAAGAGTGTTCAGCAGTTTTTGAGAAAAAACAACATGGCCCCCCCACACCCCACCCTCCCTATTTACCCAATCTCACCCTGAGCAACTTTTTTTTTAATTCCCTGGATGAAAAAAAGTTCTCCAAGAGAAATGTTTTGCTGATGTGGGAGAGGTGAAACCAAAAACGCCAGAAGCACTAAAAGGCATCAGAATTGATGAGTTCAAAAACTGTTTTGAGCAGTGGAAAAAGTGTCTCAGTAGGTATATTGTATCAAACAGAGAGTATTTGAAAGTGACTGAAGTTTAAGCATGTGAGACTAAATACACAATTTTTTATAAATAAATTCCAGGTTTTTTGAGTCCCCCCCTCGTATACCAAATCTGTCTGCCTTTCAGCATCTCCACTGCTACCCTGTGGTCAGCTTCCATCGCCTCTCCTGGACCATTGAGATGGCTTCTTCCTTCCTGGTCCTCTGCTTCAGTTCTCCACATCCTGCCATCCATTCTCCAGTTAAATGCAAAGTATCTTTTTAAGCATAAACCCGTGGTTCCAGCCAACATCACATGCCTGCAGATGGGGTACAGAGGAGAACACAATTGGCAAGCTTGCAGTTTTCCTGACAAGAATGCATAATCTCTATAGAATCATGGGGAAGCATCAGACAAACCCAAATGGAAGACCAATCTACAGAATAACTTCCACTCTTAAACAATGTCAGGGTGACAAAGCCAAAGAAAAACAGAGGAACTGATCTACATGAAAGGTGATTAAATTAGCGGGTGTGGTGCCATGGGCCTGTAGTCCCAGCTACTCAAAAGACTGAGGCAGGAGGATCGCTTGAGCCCAGAAGGTTGAGGCTGCAGTGAGCCATAATCATGCCACTCCACTTCAGTCTAGGCAACAAGAGAAACTGACTCAAAAACTAAAAAAATAGTAAATAAAATAAAGGTGACCAAAGAGACAACTAAATACAATGCTTTGTCCCAAATTGGATCGGGGACTAGGCAACAAGTCATTATGAGGAATACTGTTGGGAAAATTAAAATGTGAATATGACCTGATAGTATTGCTTCTGTGTTAAATTTCTTGATCTTGACAGTTGAAGTATAGTTGTCTATGGAGATGTGCTTGTTTTTAGGAAATACATGAGGTGTATTTAGAAGCAAAGGGGCATGATAGAAAAACTCTATCAAATGTGTGTGAGATATGTATGTGAGAAAGACAGAGAACTGTAAAACCAATGAGGTTAGTAAATGAAAACAGTTGGTGAATTTGAGTATGTGGGAAAGTTACCCTCCAAAGAAAAGTAATCAGCCACATTAGTCCCTGCTTGTGACTCCTCAGGATATCCCCATGACACCAAGATGCAGACTCCTTGTCAGAACCCACAACTTTCTGAGATATGTCTCGGGCTTATTTCTCCCTGTGGCCTCAGCTTCTGTCGTGGTGTTCTTTGATCACAGCCTTCCAGCCACACAGATCTCGTTTGTGATCCTGGAGCACTTTAAGCTCATTCTTGCCTGAGGACTTCTGGTTCTCTCTGTAGGAAATACTCCTCCTCCAATGCATAGGGTTGATGCCTTAGCACTCAGATTGGCGTTCTTGGATGACTTACTCAAATGAGCCTTCCTGGCCACCCTTTTTATTTTCTTTTCCTTTTTCTTTCTTTTTTTGTTATTGTTGAGTCAGGTCTCACCCTGTTGCCCAGGCTGGAGTACAGTGGCATGATCGCAGTTTACCGCAGCTTCAATCTCCTAGGTTCAGGAGATCCTCTCACCTCAGCCTCCTGAATAGCTGGGACTACAGGCATGTGCCACCATGCCTGACTAATTTTTTTTATTGTTTTCTAAAAATGAGGTTTTGCTATGTTGCCCAGGCTGGTCTTGAAATTCTAACCTCAAGCGATCCTCCTGCCTCAGCCTCCCAAAGTGCTGGGACTGCAGGTGTGAGCCACCATGCCCAGCCCCTGGCCATCTTTCTAACATTGCCCCCATCCCTCTCCCTAAAACTGTCCAGTATCTCGGTTATCATCTTGCCCATGCCACTTCCTCCAGTGGAACAGAACGCTCCAAGGGCAGGGGCTGTTTCATTTTGCACATCACCCTGTCTCCTGCACCTGTAAGCATCAGAAGACATGCTTGATAAATAGTTTTTGAGTTAATAAATGAACAGTGAGGATGGAGATGGTGACCAGCATACACCAGTGAAGGAAGTGGCTGGGGATGACAGCTCTGCATGTGAGGCTGGCCCATTGCATGATGCGTGAAGAGAGTGTGGACCAGTGACAGAAGAAGAGACAGTTTCTCTTGCTCCCTGAGTCCCTCCCTTCCTTGGAAGCTGGAAAGGAAGCTGCCAGGGATGACCATGTTTGCTTCTATTCATCCTTGGAAACCAGTAAGACTGCATCTGGCCGGGTGCAGCAGCTCATGTCTGTAGTCCCGGCACTTTGAGAGGCTGAAGTGAGCAGATTGCTTGAGCCCAGGAGTTCAAGAGCAATCTGGGCAACATAGCAAGATCTCATCTCTACAAAAAATTTAAAAAATTAGCCAGGTGAAGTAATGCACACCTGTAGTCCCAGTTACTCAGGAGACTGAGGGGAATATCACCTGAGCCCAGGAGGTCAAGGATACAGTGAGCCATGATCAAGTCATTGCACTCCAGCCTGGGCAACAGAGTGAGACCCACTCAAAAAAATAAAAAATAAAAGCTGCATCTGAAGATTTGCTGCCCTCCTAGGGTATAGACACTGGAGAATAGCCCAGGGAGTCAAATCCTAACTTTGATTTACAGAAGGGAAGGAGGGAGGATGGGCCGGGGGGGGGATTGTAGTTGTGACCTAACCATCGCCAAAATACCTCTCTGCCTTGTGCGGGCCTGGTCATAATGGACATCTTTTATCCTCAGAACTTTGTGCTTGTGCTGTCAAGTGAGGAAGAGCAGTACAGAGAGCTCTGTCTGCATAATCGTGCAAGTGGCCTCCCTAGAATCTGAGCTGCGGTGGAAGGCTCACCCCCTGGTTCTGAGAGGCCCCAGGCCAGCATGAGAAATCAGTGGGAAAATGTTCCTTTAGATGTCAAATCCCAGCTTCTATCAGAAAACAAGAACAGATGCATCAAGCCGCAGGCAAGGACGGGCAGACCTTATGCTGCTGATGTGAACATCCTAACAAGGCCCTCATGCATGATTCGCCTAGATTCCTAGACTGTGTGCTAATGTGCTTTGCCTAAAACACAGTGTGTAAATTTAAAGGATACTTTCCGAGGGCACCTCACTATCATGGCCTCTTTATCTCTTATTAGGACCACTTTCGAAGAGGAGAATTGATTTAAAAGTGCATTTTACGGGGCAACCCCTTGGGGTCCCCTCCCACTGTGGGAGCTTTTCTGTTCTATCAGTAAATTATGCTTTCTCAAAATAAATTAAAAAAAAAAAACAAATAAAAGTGCATTTAACAACCTGTGGCTCCCTCCAAAGAATTACCTTTGCTCTTTTTTTTTTCTTTTTGAGTTGGAGTTTCACTCTGTCGCCCAGGCTGGAGTGCAGTGGCATGCTCATAGCTCACCACCGTCTTGACCTGCTGGGCTCAGGCAATCCTTCCGTCTCAGCCTGCTAAGTAGTTGGAACTATAGGGGTGCACCACCACACCCAGCTAACTTTTTGATTTATTGCAGAGACAAGGTCTCACTGAGTTGCTCAGGCTGGTCTTGAACCCCTGGGTTCGGGCAGTCCTCTCACCTCGGTTTTTCTTTTCTTTTTTGAGAGTTGAAGTCTCATTCTGTTGACTAGGCTGGAGTGCAGAGGCACACTCATGACCACCGCAGCCTTGACCTCAGGCCTTGAGCTCAGGTGATCCTTCGGCCTCAGCCTTCCAGGTAGCCGGAACTACAGGTGCATACTACCATGCCCAGCTAATTTTTAAAAATTTATTGTAGAGACGAGGTCTCGTCAAATTGCCCGGGTGGGTCTCGAACCCACGGGTTCAGGCAATCCACTCGCCTCAGCCTCCCAAAGTGCTGGTATTACAGGCTGAGCCACCGAGCCTGGCCTATTTATTGTAGAGATGAAATCTCACCAAGTTGCCCAGGCTGGTCTCGAACCCATGAGCTCAGGCAATCCTCTCACCTTGGCCTCCCAAAGTGTTGGGATTATAGGCTTGAGCTACCACGCCTGGTCTCACCTTGGCTTTTCAAAGTGCTGGGATTATAGCCATGAGCTACTGTGCTTGGCTCATTTTCTTATATTTTTATATGTATATTTTTGTAGAGACAGGGTCTCACTATGTTGCCCAGGTTGGTCTCCAACTCTTGACTTCAAGTGATCTTCCGCCTTGGCCTCACAAAATGCTGCGATTATAGATGTGAGTCACCATGCCTAGCCTCTCTTATTTTCTTTTTCTTTAAGTTGGAGTCTCACTCTGTCACCCTAGCTGGAGGCCAACCCAGCTCATCGACTTACTAGACTCCGGCAATCCTTTCTCAGCCTTCCAAGTAGCAGGAACTACAGGCACACGCTACCACACCAGGCTAATTTTTTAAATTTATTGTAGAGATGAGGTCTTGCCAAGTTTCCCAGGCTGGTCTCAAACCCTGGGCTCAGGCAATCCACTCACCTCCGCCTCCCAAAGTGCTGGGATGGCAGGCTGAGGCACTGAGCCCAGCCATATATTTTCTATATGAATTATTTATTTATTTATTATTTTGTTCTTGTTGTTGTTGTTGAGGTGGATCCTTACTATGTTGCTCAGGCTATTCTTGAACTCCTGGGCTCAAGCCATCCTTCCACCTCAGCCTCCCAAAGTGCTGGGATTACAGTTGTGAGCCACTGCATCCAGCCTGTCCTACTGTTTTTTGTTTTTGTTTTTTTTGAGTTGGAGTCTCACTCTGTTGACTGGAGTGCAGTGGTATGCTTCTGGCCACCACAGCCTCAACCTGCTAGGCTCCTGTGATCCTTCCTCCTCAGCCTTCCGAGTAGCCAGGATTACAGGCGCACGCTACCACACCTGGATAATTTTTGATTTATTGTAGAGATGAGGTCTCGCCAAGTTGCCTAGGTGGATCTTGAACCCGCGGGCTCAGGCAATCCACTCACCTAGGCCTCCCAAAGTGCTAGGATTACAGGCTGAGTCACCGAAACCGGCCCTATTACTGTTAACTAACATTTTTTTGGATTTCAATGATTTTCCCCTAATGTCCTTTTTCTGTTCCAGATTCGATCCAGCATACCTCATTACATTTAGTCACCATGTGTGGTCAGATATTTTGTAGTGTGTTCCTCAAATGGGAATTGTCTGGTGGTTTTCTCACACTTAGTTTAGGATTCTAGGTTTGGGGAAGGAACAGCTCAGAGAGAGGTGCCCTTCTCATCATATCAGGGTGGGTGACAGCTACGTGGCATTACTGGTGAAATCAACCATCATCATGGAGGTAAGACAGGTTTGCCAGGTTTCTCCATGTGAATTTACTGTTTCCCCTTTCTGTAATCCATTCTTTGAAGCAAATCACTAAGTCTAGCCTACTCTCAAAGCAATAGAAAGGGAGCTCATTTCTTTGAAGGGGAGTATCTACATGTATCAAATGAAGTTATTCTACCTGAAAGATGTGTTTCTTCATCCTCATTAATTAACTAATTTATCTATTAGTACCAGCATGGGCTCATATATACAGCTGGCCCTCCATATCCAGGGGTTCTGCATTCATGGATTCAGCCAGTCATGGATTGAAAATATTTGAAGAAAAATAAAAAGTAACAATATAACATTAAAAAATAATACATGCTGAGTGCAGTGGCTCAAGCCTGTAATCCCAGCACTTTGAGAGGGGGAGGCAAGAGGATTGCCTGAGATCAGAGGTTTGAGACCAGCCTGAGCAACATGGTAAAACCTCGTCTCTACAATAAATCAAAAAATTAGCCGGGCATTGTGGCACATGTCTGTGGTTCCAGCTACTCAGAAGGCTGAGGCAGAAGGATCACCTGAGCACAGCAGGTTGAGGCTGCGGTGGCCATGAGCATGCCACTGCACTCCAACTTGGACAACAGAGTGAGACTCCAGCTCAAAAAATTAAAATTAAAATAAAAAATAATACAGATTTTGAAACCAATACAGTATAATAACTATTTATATTAGGTATTTAATTAGATATTATAAATAACCTAGAGATGGTTTAAAGTATACAAGAGGATATACATAGGTTTAATGCAAGTATTATGCCATTTGATATCAAGAACTTGAGCACCCATGGATATTGGCATCCCTGGGGGTCCCCAAACCAGTTCCCTTATGGATACCAAGAAACAACTAAATTTATTTTACACTTTGGGTTATAATTCAATACTGTTATTTGTTGT
Organism: Carlito syrichta; assembly: GCF_000164805.1. Classification (NCBI taxonomy): domain Eukaryota; kingdom Metazoa; phylum Chordata; class Mammalia; order Primates; family Tarsiidae; genus Carlito; species Carlito syrichta. The sequence continues at coordinate 479,128 of NW_007252282.1, read as the reverse complement.
TACTCAGACTGTTCCAGCTTGGGCCATCTGGAGCTCCTTCAGGTTGGTCCCTGTTCCTTCCTCATGCACACATTCCTTTTCTCTCTCTTTTTTTTTTTGATTTGGAGTCTCAGTGTGTTGCCCAGGCTGGAGTGCAGTGGCATACTCACAGCCACCCCCCAGCATTGACCTGCTGGGCTCCGGTGATCCTTCCACCTCAGTCTTCCAAGTAGCTGCAACTACAGCTGCATGCTACCACGCCTGGCTAGTTTTTTATTTATTGTAGAGACAAGGTCTTACGAAGTTGCCCGGGCTGGTCTCAAACCCACAGGTTCAGGCAATCCCCTCACCTCAGCCTCCCAAAGTGCTGGGATTACCGGCTGAGCCACCAAGCCTGGCCAAAAATGTGTAAATTTATTTATTTTTTATTTTATTTATTTATTTTTGAGTTGGAGTCTCACTCTGTCATCCAGGCTGGAGTGCAGTGGCACACTCACGGCCACCCCAGCGTCGATCTGCTGGGCTCCAGCAATCCTTCCACCTCAGCCTTACAAGTAGCGGGAACTACATTAGCTACCACGCCCGGCTAATTTATTTTTAATTGTAGAGAGGTGGTCTTGCCAAGTTGCCTGGGCTGGTCTCGAATCCTCAAGCTCAGACAATTCACTCGCCTCGGCCTCCCAAAGTGCTGGGATTACAGGCTAAGCCATCGGGCCCAGCCCAGAAAATGTGTAATTTTAAAGGTAATGTTACCCTAATCTGATTGTGCTGCTGTTATAATGAGTCATGGTTTACCTTTAACTACTTTGATTCTTTTACTTGTTAAGAAATTTACACTAATAGTCTGGATTCATTGTAGGAAAATTCAGACAAGAAACAGAAATTGCTGGGTGTGATTGTGGTTACCTGCAGCTTCAGCTACTCAGGAGGCTGGAGCAGGAGTATCTCTTGCTGGGCGGCAGTGCAGTGTGTATTTGCATTAAGTTTGGCATCAATATGGTGAACTCCTAGGAACACAGGACCACCAGGTTGCCTAAGGAGGGGTAAACTGGCTTTGATCAGAAATGGGGCAGGTTAGAACTGACACTGGGCCTATATATAGTCACTATACACCACCCTGGGCCGCATAGCAAGACCCTTAGTCTCTTAACAAAAAAGAAAGAAAGAAAGAAAGAAATTATCCATAGTCTCATTATGCAGTGATAATTACTGTTAATGTTTTACTTTTCTCCTTTTCAGGGTGTGTGTGAATGTGCGTTTCACTCACCAACATATTGTTAACATCCTTACTAGGTCAATATATATATTTAACAGATATTTAACTTGCTCTCAACTTTTTTGCTGTAACAAACATCCTCATATATCTTTAAATCATTTATTTGCGCTCCAGCAATTAAACCAAACTTAATTATTTTCAGACATTAAGGTGTGCAAATTCCAACTTTCTAGGTCTTTACTGAAATCATTCCGCATGATTTTGAAATCTGTTTACTGTGCCTATATTAGCCTGCATCATGGTAAGTATCAAAGCAGTGGAAGAATGGTCCCTGCTTCTGCTATACAAATGGAGGCAGAAGACATAAATCTAAGGCAGCATATAATTTAATGTGACAAATTTTGATGTGGGGAGTATGTAAATCCTGAAGTAATTCCAAAGAAAAATAATTTGAATTAATAACATTGGTGTCACATGATCACAGATATGTGGTGAAGACTGTTGGTGCTTACCAGTGATTGTGTTGTCTTCTTCTTGGCCTACAGTCAGAGTCCGTTTTCTGGCCTCCAGTACAGTTAGGTGTGACCATGCGACTGTTCTGGCCCATGGAACATGAGCAGGAGTGACGGGCACCACTTCCAGGTCCGCAAAAACCTCTCAAGCGTAATCCTCACTCTTCTCCGGCTGATTGGAGAGGACAAAGAAAGGGACAGAGAAAGGGTGGAGCCACAAGATGGGAGAAGCCTGCACCCTTGGACATGCACGTGGAGCAATGACAGAGAGCAGGACCCCTGTCCCTCCTGAGCTGCCCCCTTCTGCTCCCTGCCCCACCCCCTCTCTTCCCTCTTATGTCCTTCCTTCTCTCTGCCTTCCTCTTCCCCTGCCCTTCCACCAGCCCACACTGGACTGTGAACAAGAGAAATAAACTTTTATGATGTTCAATTACAGGAATCCCAAAGTTTATTTATTACAGATGCTGAGGTTGTTTACCTATAGAACATACAATGTTTTGGGGCTTATCTCCTTAACCGAGATGTTCTACTCCTTTGATAACATTTCTCCTTCTGCACAAATGCAAGTGGACCTATACAATGAAGTATTAACTACCCAAAGAGGGGTCTCTTTGCCCTCGGCTACTGGGGGGTGATCTGTAGGCCCCTGAATGTCCTACCTGATGGGAGTGTCTTGGTTTACTTGGACCTTTGTCCACTGGGAAGTCTAACAATGTGGTTTAGGATGGGGGCTTTGGGCCATGCTGTTTTGGTTCTGATCTCCGGAGGAACTGGAGACTGAAGGTGCTAACACGACTTCTGGCAGTGGGGAGGGGCGGATACCAAAGGTCAGCTGCAAGAGAAATATGTGATTGAGCCCCAGTAAAAACTATGAACACCAGAAGCTCAGGTGAGTTTCTTTGGTTGGCAGTACTTTGTGTGTGTTGTGACACATAGTGACCAGGAGTGCAGTGGCACACTCACAGCCACCTCAGTGTTGACCTGCTGGTCTCCAGCGATCCTTCCGCCTCAGTCTTCCAAGTAACTGGAACTACAGATGAGCACTACCATGCCCAGCTAATTTTTTATTTATTGTAGAGAGGAGGTCTTGCCAAGTTGCCCGGGCTGGTCTTGAACCCGCAGGCTTAGGCAATCCACTCACCTCGGCCTCCCAAAGTGCTGGGATTACAGACTGAGCCACTGGATCCAGTCTTATTATTATTGTTTTTACTGATGGAGTCCCTCTCTGATGCCCAGACTGGAGTATAGTGGCACTATCATAGCTTACTGCAGCCTTGCACTCCTGGACTCAGGCTATCTTCCTGCCTCAGCCTCTTGAGTAGCTGGGACTACAGGTGAGTACACCATGCCCAGCTAATTTTTAAAACTTTTTGTAGAGATGGAGTCTCACTATGTTGCCCAGGCTTGTCTCTAACTCCTGGCCTCAAGCAGTCCTCCTGTCTCAGCCTCCCAAGTGCTGGGATTACAGGTCAGATGCTATATATTTTGGGAGTACTTTTCATATAACATGAGACAATGAAGTATAGAGGGGAAAAGGGCAAGTCTTGTTCTAGAGTTCCTCGGCCACTTACACATTCTTTCTTTCTTTTTTTTTTTTTTTTTTTGAGTTGGAGTCTCACTCTGTCACCCAGACTGGAGTGCAGTGGACGCTCCCGGCCACCACAGCCTCAACCTGCTGGGCTCTGGCGATCCTTCTGCCTTAGCCTTCCTAGTAGCTGGAATTACAGGCACGCGTTACCACGCCCGGCTGATTTTTTATTTATTGTAGAGATGAGGTCTCGCCAAGTTGCCCGGGCGGGTCTCGAACCCGTGGGCTCAGTCAATCCACTCATCTCAGCCTCCCAAGGCGTGGGATTACAGGCTGAGCCACCGAGCCCGGCTCACTTACACGTTCTTAAGCCTTTACATGTCATTACCTCTCTAGGCCTCAGTTTCCAATTTCTTTCTTTTCTTTCTTTTTCCTTTTTTTAAAACAGGGTCTTGTTCTGTTGCCCAGGCTGAAGTGGAATGGTGCAATCAAAGCTCACTGCAGCCTCAAACACCTAGGCTTAAGCAATCCTCGGGCCTCAGCCTCCCCAGTATCTGGGATTTCAAGCATGAGCCACTGTTCCTAGCTGGGCCTCAGTTTCATTATCTGTAAAATCCAGGAAGGGACTTGTTGGTTTCTTTTCTTTTTTCTTTTTTTTTTGAGCCAGAGTCTCACTCTGTCACCCAGGTTGGAGTGCAGTGGCACACTTATGGCCACTGCAACCTAGACTGCTGGACTCAAGTGATCCTTCCATTTCAGCCTTCCAAGTAGCTGGAACCACAGGCGTGTGCCACCACACCTGGCTAATTTTATGACTTATTGTAGAGACGAGGTCTCACCTTGTTGTTCAGGCTGGTCTTGAACTCCTGAGCTCAGGCAATCCTCTTGCCTCTGCCTCCCAAAGTGCTGGGATGACAGGTATGAGCCACTTCACTCAGCTAGGAACTAGGTGGTTTCTAAGGGCGCTTCCAGCTCTGATTATCTGATTCTATTTCATGTGATTCTCACTCTAGCCACATGGAGTAGACAAAACAAATATTATCTCTCTTTACTGGCTCTTCAGAAACAGGTCTGTCCCCAAGGGGAACATGTCCTAATAGCATCTCATGGGCTGAGGATGGAGTGGTAGAGCAGTGTAGAAAATTGTGGGAGATTAAAATCTTATTCTTTATGAAAAATAAAAGGAAACTCAAAGGGGAAATCCTACTTTGAAAAAAAAAAATGGGGCCAGGCATGGTGGCTCAAGCCTGGGATACCGGACGAGAGTTTTGGCTAAGCTTGGGGGTTCAAGACCAGCCTAGGCAACTTGGTGATACTTCATCTCTACAATTAAAAAAAAAAGCCAGGCGTGTTAGCACATGCCTATAGTTCCAGCTACTTGGAAGGCTGAGGCAGAAGGATTGCCTGAGCCTAGCAGGTCTAGGCTATGGTGACCATGAGCATGCCACTGCACTACACCCAGGCAGATTGCAGCTGGAGTTCTCCTGATATAGGGATAATTCTATGTTTAGGATGGATATTTCTTTTTTTTTTTTTTTTTTTGAGTTGGAGTCTCACTCTGTCACCCAGACTGGAATGCAGTGGCCGCTCCCGGCCACCGCAGCCTCGACCTAGTGGGCTCTGACGATTCTCCCGCCTCAGCCTTCCAAGTAGCTGGAACTACAGGCACGCACTACTATGCCCGGCTAATTTTTGATTTATTGTAGAGAGGAGGTCTTGCTGCCCAGGCGGGTCTCGAACCCGGAGCCTCAGGCAATCCACTCACCTCAGCCTCCCAAAGGTGCAGGATTACAGGCTGAGCCACCGAACCTGGCTAGGATGGATATTTCTTTTGTTGTTGTTGTTGTTGAGTTGGAATCTCACTCTGTCACCCAGACTGGAGTGCAGTGGCCGCTCCCGGCCACCGCAGCCTCGACCTGCTGGGCTCTGGGAATCCTTCCGCCTCAGCCTTCCAAGTAGCCGGAATTACAGGCATGCGCTACCATGCCCAGCTGATTTTTTGATTTATTGTAGAGATAAGGTCTTGCTGCCCAGGTGGGTCTCGAATCCGCGGACTCAGGCAATCCACTCACCTCAGTCTCCCAAAGCCACGGGATTACAGGCTGAGCCACCGAGCCCAGCTGGATGGATATTTCTTGTTGATGGATTGAACCTTTTGTCATTTCGTAGTGTTCTTTTGTATCTTTTAAAATTTTTGATAGCTTAAAGGTTGTTTTGTCTGATATTAAGATCACAGCTCCTGCCTTCTTTTGTGATCAATTTGCCTGGAAATTCGTTTTCTATCCTTTAACTCTGAGTCTGTGTGCACCCCTTGTAGTGAGATGAGTTTCCTGGATGCAGCAAATAATTGGGTCATGGTTTCTTTTCCAGTTTGCCATTCTGTGTCTTTTCAGTGGTGCATTTAATCCATTCACATTCAGGCTGATTATTGATATGTGATTGTTTATCCCTGTCATGAGGTTTTTATCAAGTTTTTTCTTTGTTTGATTGCTTTCTTTTGACTTTGGGCTTGATGTATGTATGTGTTTTCAAGTTTCTTGTTTCGCTGTATTCTCTGTTGATTCTGTGCTCTGCTGTTCTCTTGGGAAATTGACCAACTTTCTCTGCAGTACAGTGAAATTATTTCCAATTTTTTAATTGGCATTATTGTTTTACTGAAATGACTATGCTCATGATACATTTTTCTTATTTATTTATTTTAGAGACAAGGTCTCCCTCTGTTACCGAGACTGAGTGCAGTATGATCATAGCTCACTGCAGCCTCAAAGTGATCCTTCTGTGGCAGCCTCCCTAGTAGCTGGGACTACAAATGCCAAGCTAGTATAAACCTTTTTTCATGCACACTTTTCTCTTTTTTGTTTTACCTAACTTCAAATTTGTTATTTCATGTGCATTTTAAAATGAGATTTATTTCAGTCCTTAGGGATTTTGTTTGTTTGTTTGTTTTTAGTGCCAGCTGTCCCTATGCAGCCCAGGTGGAGGGCAGTGGTGATGCACAGACACTATCATGACACACTGCAGCCTTGAGCTCCTGGCCTCAAGGGGTCCTCCCACCACCTCCTCCAGAGCAGTTGAGACTACATGCATGCACTATTACACTGTTGCGTCCTTAGGCTTTTTAAAAATTTTTGAGTTGGATCTTACTCTGTCACTCAGGCTGGAGCGTAGTGGCAGGATCATAGCTCACCACAGCCTCAACTTCCTGAACTCAGGTGACCCTACTGCTTCAGCCTCCCAAGTAGCTGGGACTGCCAGCCCACACCACCACACCTGGCTAATTTTTTGTTGTTGTTATTGTTGTTCTTGCTGTGCTGCCTAGGCTGGCTAGTCTGGTCTTAAACTCCTGGATTCAAGTGATCCTCCCTCCTCAGCCTCCCAAAGTGTTGGGATTACAGGCATGAGCTACTAGACCCTGCCAGTCATTAGGCTTTTATCCTCATGAAACACTGTTGATTTTAACTATTTCTATCGTGAACCTTCTTTTATAGCAATTATTTTTATAAAATTTGATTTTTCCCTTTGACAGTCCAAACGTTTATTGGGTTAAAATAGTAGGGTCAAAACATCCTCCTTTGCCTGAGATAGAAGAATTCATTAAAGGTTATTTCTTGTGATAGTGATGATGAGACCGGTAATACCTGCTCTAGGCCCCTTGCTGGGGGCTCCTGGGCAAAAAGATATGAAAGTGCTTTGTAATCTGTAAAAGTTAAATAAATATCATTTTACTGATTGTTAAATCTTTTTTTTGTTTTTGTTGTTGAATTGGAGTCTCACTCCATCGCCCAGGCTGGAGTGCAGTGGCACACTCACAGCCACCCCAGCGTCAACCTGCTGGGTTCCGACAATCCTTCCACCTCAGTCTTCCAAGTGGCCTGAATCACAGGCGCACACTACCATGCCCGGCTAATTTTTTATTTATTGTAGAGACGAGGTCTCCCCAAGTTGCCCGGGCTGGTCTCAAACTCCTGGGCTCAGGCAATCCACTCACCTCAGCCTTCCAAAGTACTGGGATTACAGGCTGAGTCACTGTGCCCAGGCTAAAACAAATCTTATAAATCCATCCTCCTGGAACTCTTCTAGAAGGCAAGCATCTTCTTATTCCTGCTGTCATATTATTTGTAAAAATGCTTACAGCCAGCATAGGTTGACTGTAGTTTCAGCTTCTCAGGAGGCTGAGGTGGGAGGATTGCTAGAGCCCAGGAATTAGAGACCAGCCTGGGCAATATAGCAAGACTGTTTTTCTTTTTTTAATTTTTAAATTAAAAAAGATTTTTTGCTCTTGTAGGGGTATTTTAAAAAAATGCTTGGAGATGTCAGCTGACTCTCTATCCTAGTGAGACTTCACTCACTCCTCTCTTGTCATCTGTTTTCCATTCTGACCTCATTAATTTTTCTTTCTCTAACCCTAATACTGAAATCCTTTGTGATACAGAGACCAGCTTGGGCACTCTACCGGGTGCTTTCCCATTGGCTGTCAGTTTCATCATCTTGGTTGCTGTAACCATTGCACGAGATTGAATGATAGAATTCCTGGCTGGCAGTTCTTTGAGAAAAATTGAAACTAGCCCCATCAGCAAGTAGATTATATCTCAGCAAGAGTGCAGGTGCACTGTTATTATAAGAAATTATCTTCTTATGACAGCTTTATCTCTTGCTTAATATACCCCTGAAGCCGGGCTTGGTGGCTCAGCCTGTAATCTCAAGCTTTGGGAGGCTGAGGTGAGTGAATTGCCTGAGGCTGCGGGTTCAAGACCCGCCTGGGCAACTTGGTGAGACCTCGTCTCTACAATAAATCAAAAAAAATTAGCCAGGTGTTCCAGTTGCTTGGAAGGCTGAGGCAGAAAGATTGCCAGAGCCCAGCAGGTCGAGACTGCGGTGGCCGGGAGTGGCCACTGCACTCCAGTCTGGGTGGCAGAGTGAGACTCCAGGGGTATAATATATACCCCTGAAAGAGTTTTAAGGGAAGTAGCAAGGCCACCAGTAACCTAAGCCAAAATCGACAAATTCTAGTATCTACTTTGAGACCTAAAGTTGACAAGTTAAGGGTTTTTTCCCCCATTTTATGTGCCCTAAAACAGCTTAATATCTCAGGCATTGTTTTCAATAAGTCAAATTGTTTACAAATGTGCTGATAATATCAGTTCAGGGCCCTTGGGAAGGAAGTGATCCAATTTTATCATCTTGATTTTGTCCTCCTCCTAAGATTAATATAAGGAGTCTGGTTTTTCCTTTAAGAATTCATTGCCGGGCCAGGCTCGGTGGCTCAGCCTGTAATCCCAGCACTTTGGGAGGCCAAGGCTAGTGGGTTGCCTGAGCCTGTGAGTTCAAGACCAGCCCAGGCAATTTGGCGAAACCTCGTCTCTACAACAAATAAAAAACTAGCCGGGTGTAGTAGCACATGCCTGTAGTTCCGACTGCTTGGAAGGCTGAAGTGGAAGGATCACCAGAGTCCAACAGGTCAATGCCAGAGTGGCCGTGAGTGTGCCACTGTTCTCCAGCCTGGGCAACAGAATGAGAATCCAACTCAAAAAAAAAAAAAAAATTCTTTGCCTTTCTCAAGTGTGGTTCTGTTCTTAGAAAGTATCCTGCAAAGGAAGTGAAAGTTTAAGGCTTAGCAACTTGTTACTGACAAAATGACTTTCAGTCACGTTTTAAAACAGCTTTCTTTTTTTTTTTTTTTTTTTTGAGTTGGAGTCTCACTTGGTTGCCCAGACTGGAGTGCAGTGGCCGCTTCCGGCCACCGCAGCCTCGACCTGTTGGGCTCCGGCGATTCTTCCGCCTCAGCCTTCCAAGTAGCCAGAATTACAGGCATACGCTACCATGCCCAGCTGATTTTTTGATTTATTGTAGAGATGAGGTCTCGCTGCCCAGGCGGGTCTCGAACCCACGGACTCAGGCAATCTACTCACCTCAGCCTCCCAAAGGCAATTCACATAGGAAACAATTCACCCATTTAAAGTGGGAAAATCAATGGTTTTTAGTGTATTCATAGAGTTGTGTGACCATCACCACAATCAATTTTAGAACATTTTCATCACCCCACAAAGAAACTCCTTACCCAGTAGCGATCACTTTTCAATTATTCCCAGCTCCCACCACCCCCTCCAACCCTAGGCAACCCACCAGTTTGTATAATTTTTTAAAAATGTTCTTACCTTGAGTATAATTTTTGTTCTGGATATCAAAGATTACTTGTTTTTTAGTTTTATTTTTTGTACTGAGCTACTATTTTGAAATAATATATTTTTTTGATAAAAATCCATGGTAGGGGCCGGGCTCAGTGGCTCAGCCTATAATCCCAGCACTTTGGGAGGCCAAGGCGAGTGGATTACCTGAGCCCACAGGTTTGAGACCAGCCTGGGCAACTTGGTAAGACCTCGTCTCTATAATAAATCAAAAAATTAGCTGGGCGTGGTAGCACGCACCTGTAGTTCTGGCTACTTAGAAGGCTGAGGCGGAAGGATTGCCAGAGCCCAGCAGGCTGACATTGGAGTGGCCGTGAGCATGCCACTGCACTTCTGCCTGGGCGATGGAATGAGACTACAACTCAAAAACAAAAAACAAACAAAACATGGTAGGAAGTGAAAATATAGTAGAGTAGAAAAGTATAAACAAGTAAATAAAATTAGAAATTGGCCTGGGGTAATAGCTCATGCCTGTAATCCCAGCACTTTGGGAGGCTGAAATGGGTGGATTGCTTGAGCCCAGGAGTTAGAGACCAGCTTACGCAACAGTGAGAACTTGTCTCTACAAAAATCAAGAAATAAGTTGGGCACATGCCTGTAGTCCAGCTACTTGGGAGGCAGAGGTGGGAGAATAACTTAAGTCCAGGAGATCGCAGCTGAGGTGAGTGAGCCATGATCCCATGATCTTACCACTGCATTCCAGCCTGGGCAACAGAGTGAGACCCCTGACTTAAAGAAAGGAAAGAAAGAAAGAAAGGGAAGGGAAGGGAAGAGAAGAAAAGAAAAGAAAAGAAATCACCCGTAGTCCTCTTCCTCCTGGAATCAAAACCATAGAAGAGGACTGTCACACTACTCCAGAGTGCGAACAAATCTCTTTGATAACACAGAGGAAAAAGCAAGGAATGCTTAACCCAGGAGGTGACAATCATGCTGGATCTTGAAGGGAGAGTAGGAGATAGCCTGGAGAAGTGGTGGGAAAGCATTGAAGATGGAGGGAACAGTCTGTAGGAAATGATTGAACCATCCCCTCTTCTCTTCATTAATTAGAAAGAAGGTAGAATTTGGGAAAGGGCCTGGTATGTTCAGAGACCTGGAAGAGGTTCAGTGTGCCCAGACTCCAAGGTGGGGAATGAGGTTGGAAAGGCTGGAAGACCTTTGTTCATGAAGCTAAGGAGATGGGTTGCTTTCTGTGGGACTGACCTTAGTTACACCGAGCTAGGTCAACCAGATGCATGATACTGATCATTCGCTCAGAACTGGAAAGTTGTTACTTAGCCTAATCACTCCATCAGATTTTCCTCTACTTCCCCGTTTTTCTGTTACTACTGTTCTGTGGCTAGGAGGGGGAAAAAATCCTTGCAGGGAGATGTAAGAAGGCAAAATACAGGCAGATGGTAGGGCTTAGAAAATGATACCCCAAGTATGGTGCTTTGGCACACTCAGCATTTTGAACTAAAGGAAAATTAAAAGGCCTTAGAAGTACCCTCAGAACCAAGGACTTTCTCTTGCTTCTGCTCTAGGCCAAGTGCAAGTGAGGAATTCCCCCTTAAGTTCTTTTATCTGAAGCTCCTCTGGGAGGAGGAGGGTTGCCTTTGATCCTCTACCCCTCCTATCACAGGAAGACTGAGGAAAATCACCACATCTACACAGACTTTGTCACCAGCTATTGTGTGTTCTTTAGTTCCCATTTCATTTCCAAAGATAATCATTTACAAACTATTGTCTATTCTCTGGGTCCGATCAACTCTCTCTCCTACAGATCATTTATTTGCTCCCCTCAAAACTGTCTGCATTTACCCCATCTCCATTTCCCTATAAAGAGAGGGCTAGTTAGGCTTCAGCCATCTGGTCCTTCTTTGAGTTTCATATTTAGTATGGCCCCTGTGCACACTTGAACGTTAATATATTTATTTGCCATTTCTTTTGTTAATCTACTGCCAGCTTATTTCGGGTGGACTTGAGCCTCTAGAGGGGAAAAACATTTTCCTTTGCCCTGAAACAAAAAAAGATTTCTTACAGATGTTCCAGATAACAACTTGGCAAACAGGATGCATATGAGCAATCCTTAGTTGTGAAACCATTCTAGTAACAGTTTATGTTTGGTGCATTTTCCTAAAGCCATTTATTTTTTATGTATAGAAAGATTATTCTATAATATGTGAGAGAGGAAAAAGACCCACAAGTCTGGTAGTGCCATTTTTTTTTTTTTCCTGAGTTGGAGTCTCACTTTGTCGCCCAGACTGGAGTGCAGTGGCTGCTTCCAGCCACCGCAGCCTCGACCTGCTGTGCTCCAGCAATCCTTACACCTCAGCCTTCCAAGTAGCTGGAACTACAGGCGCGCGCTACCACACCCGGCTAATTTTTTATTTTATTGTAGAGATGAGGTCTCGCCAAGTTGCCCAGGCAGGTCTCGAACCCGCGGGCTCAGGCAATCCACTCACCTCGGCCTCCCAAAGCGCGGGATTGCAGGCTGAGCCACCAAACCCGGCCTATAGTGCCATTTCTTATTCTGCACTTTGACTAACAAATGCATGGGGATTATTTCCAGAGGTTATAGATATACACTAAAAAGAACTGATTAATATAAGAATCATATAATGAAAAATCTCTCCCCCACACCAACAGGATGAGTCTGTGAGTAGAAGGTAATGATGGTTCTAAAGCAAAAGAAAGTCAAAGATGTCAGAGATACAGTAAGTCTCATACTGGATAAAATAGGAACATACCCTAACATGTCTAAAAGGAGGTCAATCTGTTTAATCATTGTCAAAAATTTTCTTTTTTCTTTTTTTTTTTTTTTCAGAAACAGGGTCTCACTCTGTTGCTCAAGCTAGAATACAGTGGTGCAATCATAGCTCACTGCAGCCTCTAACTCCTGGGCTCAAGCAATCCTCTTGCCTCAGCCTCCCAAGTAGCTGAGACTACAGATATGCACTGCCATGCCAGGCTAATTTTTAAATTTTTGTACAAACAGAATATCACTGTGTTGCCCAGACTGGTCTCAAACTCCTGGCCTCAAACAATCCTCGTGCCCTGGCACTAGGATTACGGGTTTCAGCCACCATATCCAGACTATTTTTATAATTGAAATTTGTATGTCTCTCCATTAAAGAGTGGGGAATCATTTTGCTTTTTGGAAAATTTCTGAGATCAAATTTAGACAAAGGTTTTATTCTAAATTTGCTATATGATTTGATTTTCTATGCAAAAGGAGTTGTAAAATCAGACTTTTAATTTAAGGGAAAAGGAATATATTCAAGTAGCAGAGATTAAAATTTTATTTTATTTTTTAGATTGGAAAATATAGTTTACTTAGAAAGTAAATTATAGAAAGAGGGAGAGAGAGAGAGAGAGAGAGAGAGAGAAGATTCACTTTCCCAAGGTAGGCGAGGGGGTCAAAGCTTAGGAAAACATGGCCTGGCTACAGCTTAAAGAACACATGGACTGACCAGTGCTTAACAAAAACAATGGCCAGGTTCAACTTTTAAAGCATAACTAATTTTGTGTTTGGAAAATAAATAATATTTCAACTCTAAATATGTAATCAATTTTAACAAGGGAAATTCTAGATTAAGGGAGAAGAAAGTCAATTTTGATATTTCTGTGTTCAAGGGCCTCTGAAAAGGAAAAATATGTACTTATCTTACACAGGGTGAAGGCTGTGAGGGTGGGTATTACAGTAGCTTCATTATTACACAAATATTGCTCTTGAAATTATTTGTGTAATTTCTCTAAGCAGATAGTCCAGTGCAGTTATTTGGAGGTCATTATGAAGGGCCAGATAAATGCTTATCAAAAGCCAGGGAAATTAGATTGTAAGGCCATAAGAAGGTCTTGTTTTCTAACTTCAGTTTCATTTCTTTTTTTTTTTCCCTTGCAGCTCAAGCTCAAAGGACACTTTTATTTCAAATGTTTATGCAGCAGCCTTAGTCTCTAGGTGAGAAAAGTGTAGATGTGATTAATAACTGAAAAAAGGATTGAAAATTATCAAATATTTGTAAATGTGCAGTAAATAAAATATTTGTTTTTGATTTTTTTCTCTAATCCTTAAGATACAAGTAGGGTGGGCATGGTGGCTCATGCCTATAATCCCAGTACTTTGGGAGGCCAAGGTGAGAGGATTGCCTGAGCCCAGGGTTTCGAGACCAGCCTGGGCAACTTGACGAGACCTCATCTCTACAATAAATAAATTTTAAAAATTAGCCGGGCATGGTGGCACACACCTGTAGTCACAGCTACTTGGAAGGTTGAGGTGGAAGGATCGCCTGAGCCCAGCAGGTCGAGGTTGAGGTGGCTGTGAAAGTGCCACTGCACTCCAGTCTGGGTGACAGAGTGAGACTCTGACTCAAAAATAAATAAATAAATAAATAAATAAATAAATAAATAAACCTCTCAAATATTTGTCCTTCCTGTTTTGTGTTTTACTTTTTTAATATATATATCTTTTGTTTATTGTCTGCCTTCATCTGTTAGAATGAAATTCCAAGAGGGCAGAGATCTTTGAGTTTTATTTACTGATGAGCACGTAATAGGTGCTTAATAAATATTAGTTCAAGAAATGCATGGGTACCTCTTTTGGAACAGATTTGAAAGTAATGGACATTGCAATTCTGACAACCAAGAGTTTAATAATAGAGTTGAATAATGAGAGAACAAGGTCAAGGAGACGAACCCTGGACTGTTAGGAGACCTGAGTTCAATGTTTGAACTTCTATTGGTATATACACTTGAGTAATTGCTTTTTTGAAAATGTATATGTTTTATTTTCCAAAATAAAATTAGGATTATCAGTAATGCCTCAGCCATAGACATGGCTAGCCCAGGAAAATGTATGTAGTAATCAGGTTTATCTGGGTTTTCTTTCAGTAGCTGTTTTCCTTTCAGACAACAACTCCTAAACCTTGACCATAAATACCCTCATATTCTGTTTCCTCACTAACAAACATTTTCTAGATTAACTATTAGAAAATATGTTATCGGCTGGGTGTAGTGGCTCACATCTATAATCTCAGCACTTTGGGAGGCCGATGCGAGAGGATTGCCTGAGCCCGCGGGTTCAACACCAACCTGGGCACCTTGACAAAACCTCATCTCTACAATAAATTTAAAAATTAGCTGGACATAGTGGCACGTGCCTGTAGTTCCAGCTACTTGGAAGGTTGAGGTGGAAGGATCGCCGGAGCCCAGCAAGTGGAGGCTGCAGTGGCCGGGAGCGTGCAACTGCCCTCCAGCCTGGGTGACAGAATGAGACATCAACTCAAAAAAAAAAAACTGTTATCAACTAATTCATATCACAGGTATACATGACTGATTATGAGATTAATGTAGGGTGGATGGAGGTATCTAAATGTTGTAAAAAAAATAAAAACAATCCCATGGCATTTATTGGCAGCTTGTATTAACATCAGAGTAATTAAAACAATGTAAACATATGTTTTGTTTTATTTTGTTTTTAATTAATTTATTATTATAAAGATGTGGGATACAATTCAGGGTTAGGTATACAAACATTGATCATGCAGATACCCTTGATCATGCATGCCCCTCCCTCCCCTTGCAGCTTCCCCCAACTGCCAGTCCCACCACCCCTTCCCCAGGCAGTTTTCCGCTATTGCCAACAGCCTTTCCACAGCATTATAGTTGTTCAAGATCACCTTATGAGTGAGGACATATGAAACTCAGTTCTTTGTTTCTGTGATAAATCACTGAGCATGATCGACTCCAAATCCATCCAATTTGCTGCAAAGTCCATAATATTCCATTGTGTATATGTACCACATTTTTTTAATCCAGTCCAGCTTTGATGGGCAACACGGTTGG
>NW_007252282.1:456267-463722 GCF_000164805.1 Carlito syrichta | reverse complement strand
CAGGTATCTTTTTTGTAGAATGATTTGAGTTCCTCTGGGTATATTCCCAATAGGGGAACTACTGGGTCATATGGAAGGTCAATTTCTAGTTCCTTCAGAAATCGCCACACTGTCTTCCAAAGAGGTTGTATTCGTCTGCATTCCCACCAGCAGTGTAGAAGTGTTCCTTTTTTTCCACATCCTCGCCAGCATCTGTTGTTGTTTGTTTTATTAATGATCATCATTCTTTCGGGGTTAGGTGGTATCTCAATGTGGTTTTGATTTGCATTTCTCTAATGATGAGTGAGGCTGAGCACTTTTTCATGTGTCTGTTGGCCGCCCGTATATCTTCTTTTGAGAAGTATCTATTCATGTCTTCTGCCCACTTTTTAAAGGGGCTATTCGTTTTTTCCTTTCGGTGTGTTTGAGTTCCTTGTAGATCCTAGATGTTAGGCCTTTTTCAGATATACAGTTGGCAAATATTTTTTGAACAATACTCCCAACAAAGGACACACACAAAAAACTGTTACCCTCTCAACACTTTCTCACTTATATTGGTCATTTCTAGTTGGAGACATTGTGTAGCAGAGTAACATTACCTCCTTTTAGCATGATCTGACCAGCTATTTTCTTGGCTTTTTAGAATGAATCTCTTCTGTATCATCATTACAAGGCTCATACATTCATCAAAATCAATGACATAGGCCGGGTGCAGTGGCTCACACCAATAATCCTGTCACTCAGGGAGGCTGAGGTGGGAGAATCCCTTGAGCCCAGGAGTTCAAGACTAGCCTGGGCAACATAGAGAGACCTCATCTCTAACAAAAAAATAAAAAAATTAGCTAGGTGCAGTGGTTCGTGCCTGTAGTCCCAGCTACTCAGGAGGCTGAGTTGGGAGGATCGCCTGAGCCCAGGAGGTTGAGGCTGAAGTGAGCTGTGGTATGACATGGTGGAATTTTAATATCTAAAATTCAATAAAGAAAGATATCTGTATTGAAGAAATAGAAATATAAACTCTGATTTTGGACTTCACCATGCAGGCATCAATTCAAAACTGTTCTTTTAAAAACAGCAGATTGACCAGGCACAGTGGTTCACACCTGTAATCCCAGCTTTTGGGGAGGCAGAGGTAAAAGGACTGCCTGAGCCCAGGAGTTTGAGAACAGCCTGAATAACTTGGCAAGACTTCATCTCTACAATAAATAAAAAATTAGACAGTCATTGTGGCTTGTGCCTGTAGTTCCAGCTACTTGGAAGGCTGAGGTGGAAGGATTGTCTGAGCTTTGGAGGTCAAGGCTACAGTGACTGTGATCATGCCACTGCACTTAAGCCTAAGTGACAGAATGAGACTTTGACCAAAAATAAATAAATAAAAATAAAAACAGCAAATCATTTTTTTCTGATTATAAATCTTTTGTGTATTTATTACGGACATATAAAAAAAGACAAAAGATAATAAAAATTGTGTATACTTCCACCATACAGAAGCAATAATTTTATTTTTATGTCTATTGATGCAGCATTTTTCTTAGTACATATTTATACAAATAATTTTATATGTATACAGCTGAGATCATGTATTATTTACATTTTGATTTTCCAATTTAATACTATATTATAGGCATGTTCCCATGCCATTATTTATTGTATATACCATTTTAATAGCTCTGTAATATTCCATTCTATTTATATGTCATAATTTTCCCAATTGTTCCTTTATTGTTGACACTATTTCTAATTTTTTAATACTATAAATAATGCTGTGATAGACATTTTTGTCTGCCTTTCTGAATATTTTCTTAGGTTAGAATCCCAGAATTTCAAAGCTATTCTAAGAGTATCATTTTCAAGAATTTGAGTTCATTTATCCTATAAGAGCATAAATCTTAAAGCAAGTTATTTAAGACACTAATCATATACTTTTTTTTTTTGAGTCAGTCTCATTCTATCACCCAGACTGGAGTGCAGTAGCATGATCACAGTCACCACAGCCTCCACCTGACCAGGCTTGGTGGCTCAGCCTGTAATCCCAGCACTATGGGAGGCCGAGACAAGCAGATTGCCCGAGACCACGGGTTTAAGACCAGCCCGGACAATGTGGCGAGACTTTGTCTCTACAATAGATAAAAAATAAGCTGGGCATGGTAGCGCACGCCTGTAGTTCTGGCTACTGGAAGGCTGAAGCAGAAGGATCGCCAGAGCCCAGCAGGACGAGGCTGCGGTGGCCATGAGCCTGCCACTGCACTCCAGCTTGGGCGACAGAGTAAGACTCCCAACTCAAAAAATAAAAATTTTTTTTTCAAGCCTCAGTAAACATTTTAAATTAATTAATTGTTTGTTTGTTTATTTATTTTGAGTTGGAGTTTCACTCCGTCACCCAGGCTAGAGTACACGGCCACCACACCCTCAACCTCCTGGGCTCCTGAGTAGCTGGGACCACAGGATTGTGCCACCACACCTGGTGATTTTAAAAAATTTATTGCAGAGATGAGGTCTCGCCAAGTTGCCTAGGTTGGTCTCAAGCCTCTGGGCTCAGGTAATCCTCTCATCTCTGCCTCCCAAAGTGCTGGGATTACAGGTGTGAGCCACTGTGCCCATCTAAACATTTTAATTATACATGGAGTAGGTTGGAGAATAAATGAATGGTCCTATATCTACTCTTTGGAGTAAAGCAGAGCTCAGTGTTTGGCATCAGCAAGGAAAAGCTCTTACAAAATAGCCGTAGAAGCTGGGCACAGTGGCTCATGCTTGTAATCCTAGCACTTTGGGAGGCAGAAGTGAAGACTGCTTGAATCCAGCAGTATGAGACCAGCCTGGGCAACATAGCAAGACCATGTCGATACAAAAAATTAAAAATAAATCAGTAATACAATAGTAGGGAAATTCAGAGCAAATTTAGTAAATCTGTGGAAAATAGAAATTGTCTTCTGGGATCTTTCTTTTCTTTTCTTTTTTTGAGTCGGAGTCTCACTCTGTCACCCATGCTGGAGTGGAGCGACACGCTCACTATTACTACAGCCTTGACTTGCTGGGCTCAGGTGATCCTTTTGCCTCAGCCTTCCAAGTAGCTGGAACCACAAGCATGCGCCATCATGCCCAGCTAATTTTTTTTTTAATTGTAGAGATGAGGTCTCACTATCTTGCTAGGTTGGTCTTGAACCCCGAGCTCAGGCAATCCTTTGGTCTCTGCCTCCCAAAGTGCTGATATTATAGGAGTGAGCCACATGCCCAGTTCTGAGATCTTTCAATACTTGGGAGAAGCTGCATTTTCCTAATGTCAGTCACTCAGGATGGGAGACTCAATGGTTTTATTTTGCTTTTGAGGAGAAAGGTGACTTCAAAAGCTAGGTTAACTAAACATTTCAAAGCTAGACAAAAAGGGAAAGAAAGAGATGAAATAATAGATTTAAGTTTCAAAAGCAAGTTTCTATTTATTTATTTGTATTTTTTTTTAAAGCTTTTGCTTGCTTTAGGAAGAGAGAGACTTAAAGTTGTCCTCAGGTTCGAAGGATGTCAGGGAGGTCAATTTCCAATTTTACTGTCTCTGTACTTCACAACTGGGTTTTCTTCTCTCCCCACGACTATACCTTGACCTTCCAAAAGAAGACTATGTATGCCATATCCCGTTTCTCATTTTAAGTCTTAAGATTAAATCTTCAAGTTTCCAAGCAACTTAAAGTTGTCTGTTATTCTGATCTGGAAAGGTGTCCCAGTGATAATTTGGGCATCTATATTGTTTTTCTACCAGAGCCAAGAGTTTTTCTTCTATTTTTCTTTAACACCACTCCTTTATAATCATAAGGTTTCTTAGAAGTATTCAGTATGTGTGAACCTGATTATCTCCTATGTGTCCTCATTTATAGAACAAGAATTTAAGACCTTGGTCCTTGTTGCATTTCTTGTTCTAATAATCTTAGTGCCCCCTGTCCCTTCCTGAAACCAGGGCCTTGCCCTGCTTTGGCCAGTCTTCCAACTCAAAGGAAAGATATTATCCGTGAAGGGCCATACTACATAGTCTTGCAGATTCACGCTTCACTACCATGGTGAAGATCCATGGTTTCTGTTGTTCTCCCTCATCTCCTGGTTCCTTACCCCAGAGCTTTTCCCATATGTCAAAACACCCTCATGCTTGTTGGGCTTCATATACTGGGTGATTCATGTGCTGGGGATTATTTTCCCCTTGGATACCATGTTAGTTGCTAAGGCCATTAACAAATATTCAGGATCTCCTTCTAGCCACATGGTAGGATTACATTTTCTGCTTCCTTAAATTTAGATTTGATCACATGACTTTGTTGGCCAATATGCGTAGAAGGAAAGCACATTGCTTCAGGCTGGGAGCCTTTAATGGCCAGAGCAAGACACTGCAATACTAGCAATTAAATTTTATGATCCCTACTGTGGCAATCTTGAAAGCACATGTCTCAGTGATGCCTCCACTGATCTGGGGACTTTACTGACTACCAGAGCCAAGACTCTGGCAGAGTTCATGCAGTGGATATTGTGCAGAACTCTCCAGATCCACTCTTCAGGTCTGAAGCATTCTTTCTTCCAACTGCTGGAAATGTTGGTACCTGACAGTTCTCAGCTGGGTCCCTCTCTGGGGTTGCCCTTTTCCCCAAGGTCACATACGTTCTGTGGGTGCAGTCTACACCCAGTGACTGGTTGATGTGAGGATATAAGGACCTGGCCCCTGCCTCAGTTTAGGACAAAGCTGCTGGGTCAACCCAGCTCCAGAACTCTCTGCAGGATTGGCTGACACCTCAGTTGCGACCGTGTTGCAGTTCAACTTCTTTCTCTGCACAATCTTGCATCCCCAATTCCCACAGAGATTGTTCTTGAGAGCATACCCTAATAACCTCCTGCATATAAATTTCAGAGTTTCAGGGTCTGTTTCCTGGTGAACTCCTTGATGACTTATATCAAACATGTAACATGTATGAGAAATAAATCTTTGTTGCAATAAGCGGTTGAGGTTTAGGGGGTGTTATTACAATTTAGCTCATCCTGATAAGTACAGATGCCAAACCTCACCTGCCCTACTAGCCTTTGTTCTCACCTGAGCTTGACTTATAGTGTCTTTTATAGTGAACAGATTCCTTGCCAAGTCCCAATTCTATTTTGATGTTTCTCCTTACTGTGAGGGAACAGCCATGTCCCAAGATATTACAAGGAGAAAGAGCAAAGCGAAGAGGGTTGTATATCTAGTTGCCTACTAATTACTCCTATCAAGTCAGTGGCATTTATATGAATTTCCTAAAACCTTTTCCTCTTTCCTACATAGTTTATCACACGTTTATAACATATACAGTCGTCCCCTCCTTATCCACAGGGGATATGTTTCAAGACCTCCAGTGGATGTCTGAACACTACTGAACCTGATTGCTCTCAATTGGAACACATTTCTATTGTCTTCCACTCACAAATTTAGTGCCTTTTCCATCCTAACTAAGCATTTATCATGCACTGTGGCCATCACTTTTGCAACTTGAGGTAAGACAGTAAAACTAGCACAAGTTTCTTTCCCCTTCTTCACACTTTCATGGAGAGAAGATTCGTTCTTACCAGAGATCTTAGCAAGCTCAGCATATTTTTTTCCTTTCTTAGTAAGTCAAGAACTCTTACCTTTTAACTTAAAGGAAGCACTTTATGGCTTCTCTTCGGCATTATCTGAGTTGCTAGCATCACTACTCTTATGCTTTGGGGTCATTATTGAGCAGAATAAAAGTTACTTGAAGACAAGCTCTGCCATACTGCTACAGTCGATCTGATAACAAAGATGACTACGAAGTGATTAAGGAGCATTATGGGTGGATACCCTGCACAAAGGGATGATTCACATCCTGGCGGGACAGAGAGGGACTGTGACAGATTTCATCACCCCATTCAGAACGGCACACAACTTAAAACTTATGAATTGTTTCTTTCTGGAACATTCCCTTTAATATTTTCAATGACTTATCTGAAACTGCAGATAAAGGGAGGACTACTATATAACGATACTTAAAATTTCTTAGAAACAGATTTTAAGCAAGTAAAAATGAATAATCTAGAACTTGACCTCAATTCGAGAAAGAATAACAGTATACTACCAATTAATAAACTTTCTGCACCTTTAACATACTAAAGTCCTATTTCTTTGAGTGCTAGATCTCATTTCTTGAAGACAAATGGTAAAACAGTACCGGTTTCTTATTTTAGGCCTTTTAGGCAAAACAGAATATAGTAATAACATGCCCCTTCTTTTATATAGGACTTTTTTTTCTCTGTCTTGCGAGTCCACAGTGTAAAAATTTCAAGTAAGAAGAGTCTTAGAATCCTGGGCTGGTACGAACACAACCCTAATTATAGAAGATGTCTAGCGGATAACAAAAACCAGTTTAAGGAATGCGGAGATTTATTTACATAGATTTAGATAAAGAGATAAAAGGAGACATGAATAATCAGGCAGAGTAAGACTTCAGGAGTGTATCTATAAATACAACCAACCTTCAAAGTAACCTCATGCCTGGCAGAAGGGCAGGCTTGGCTCCCCCCTAAAGTCGCACACGCACCGGCAGCTAAGGATGAAGCCCAGGCCAGGGGCGGAGGCTCACGCCTGTACTCCCAGCACTCTGGGAGGCCAAGTCGAGAGGATCGCTTGGGCCCAGGAGTCGGAGACCAGCCGGGGCAACAAAGGGAGGCCCTGACTCTGAAGAGAGAAAAGCCCACACTTCTGGTGGTGGCGCCCCCAGCAGACGCCCACCCAGGCCGGCGAACCCCACGCGGATGTGAGGGCAGGAGCAGCCCCCTCCCGTCCCGATGCCTAGGTGCAACCAGATCCCAGGAAACCGCGGCCCACGGGACCTCCTCGACGACAGGGCGCGGAGACTCGGCCCTGTCCCCAACCCTCGGCCGCGACGTCCCCGCCGCGAGCCCTAGAAACCGCCACACCCCAGCCTGTGGGGCAGGGCGACCTGAACCGCTCTGCGGAGCCGTGCACACACGGCACGACGACTGGGGCATGCTTTGAGTTCTTCCCAGGCTCCACCGCCCGCCGACGCTCAGCCGTCCCGTCGCTCCGCAGAACACGTCCCTGTGGGGGTCGCTCCAGGCCCAGCTTTTGTTTGCGTCCAAGCGGGGGCCGGGGAGGCCGCGGGCTCCGGGTCTCGGAAAGGCGGGTCCACCCGGATCCCCCGGGCGGCGGAGAGCGGGGTTCTGGCCCCAGGACAGCGGGAGCGGCTGCGCCCTCGAGACGTCCTCCTTCGGGTCCGGGGAGACGGCGACGCCGCGCCGAGCCAGACCACGGAAGAGTTCGCGGAACGCCGGACAAAAGATGTGGCCGCCCTCTCTTACGCTTACACACACACACACACACACACACACAACCCCCGACACACACGCGCGCCCAAGTACGGAGGGCGTGAGTGTGCGAAGCAGAGCGGTCATGGCTGCCCACTGCCGACCGCCAGCCCCACCCTGCCCTCGGCCATTCAA
>NW_007252282.1:455036-455342 GCF_000164805.1 Carlito syrichta | reverse complement strand
CGCCCCGTCGGGCCCCGGCCTCGCCCCCCGGCTATGTTTTCTCCCAGACCCGGCTATTTTTTTGATGTCGTGAAGCTGCGAGGGAAGTAACTTCGGGGTTCCTCCCGGCGCCCGGCGTCGCCCGTGGACATGCCTTCGACTCGGAGGGCCCCGGCGCCCCGTCCCAGGCGCGCGCGAGAAGCAAAGGGAGTTTCTGCGGCGGAATGAAAGCCCCGCGGCGGGGTCCTCTCGTCCTCCGTTCGTCCTTCCGAAGCGCGCTGTGATCCGGCCGGGACAAGCCCCGAGAGGCGAGGGCAGCCTCAGGCT
>NW_007252282.1:453385-454993 GCF_000164805.1 Carlito syrichta | reverse complement strand
GGGGGCGGGAGCCGCAGAGGCCGAGGCCTGTGCTCGCCCTTCGCGCCGCGTCCCCTGGGGTCCCTGGGGCGGGAGCCGCCACCAGGCACCTGCGCCCCCCTTCTCCCAGGGCGATCACCTTTCATGTTTCGGTGTCGTTTCCTGTCCTCGCTCCCATATTCCCCACCCCACCCCCCTTCTCGGGGGAAAAAAGACATATTGGGTGTGGTATCTTGACATTTTTAGCTGTGAGGTAATGCAGGGATTAAAAATAATATTTTAATCGCCAGCGACCGGTGTCTATGATGAGATATTTGGAAACAGAGCTGTAGGTTTTTTTAATCTGAAGATGCGGATTTGGCTTCTGGTAAAAAGGACATCAGCTAGAGAACATTCCCTGCAACCTTATTTTTAGGCTTAGATCACTCTTTGGGAATCCATGTTACTTTCATTATTCAGAAATGTTGCCGAACGAAGAGAGTAGACGGGGAGGGAGCCAGGCTGTGACGTTTCCATACGTTTTGAGAGACTGCCTGTTCATCATCCTTAGTGTTAGTTTGTTCCCAAGTACTTCGGTAATCGTGTCTCCGTCTTTGCGACCTGGGCACTCGTTATTTTGTATGCGTTGGAAATCACAGACCGTCGGGCATAGAAGTATTCTGATAACTTTACTGTTAGTCATCTGGCACCTATTGACTTTCCTGTCATTGAGACAACTTTGACCTGACATCGGGCTTCTAGAGATTTGACTCCCGAAAGTTCTTTGACATTTTGCTCAAGCCTAGAGGGAAATGGTAATCATCCTTTCCTTCGCATATTTTCTTTTGAGTCTCAGACAAAAGAAAAAAAACCTCATGTTCCGTTTGCACTTATTTTTTCAAACAGTCTTTCGGTGATTTGCTTTTAGAAATTTTCAGGAGTGAACTGTACATGCAATTCTTAAATTTGGTTTAGCATGACCAAATGAATCATGCTTTGAAAAATGAGTAAAGGACAACATGATGGCTTCCAATTACTTTTTTCCTTTTTATGAATGTATAATTTTCACATTCAATAAATTTCTCATTGCTATGTTAGACACAGAGGCTACTTGCTTACATTTTATAAACCAGCACAGGGAAAATACTGAAAGAAAATTTAGAGTTTCCTTTTGTGCTTTTGATATTGTTGAATAATGTCTATTATTGATTAATGTCTATCGAAGTTGTGTTAAAATAGTTTGAACTTCTGTATTTCTTTTGAAACTGATATTTTAATATTTTTAATCATTGTAGTGCCTTTCAGAGTAAAAATGAACGATTTTTTTTCTCTGAATTTCTTTACATTGGGCTAGCTGTTTAAGTTCTTCAGCCCTAAGCCAAGTGGTTCCTGTAAAATATGGAGTAAAAGGCCTTAAGCGCAACCAGTTATTCAGTGAGCCGAAATCTCCTAACATAGACTTTTCAGTGTTCTTTGTTATTCTTCACTGTTTTAGAATGTAGATTCTCATTTGTAATGACATGCTTATAATTTTGAGATCAAAACTGGTAAGAGTGCTGGGCTCGGTGGCTCAGCCTGTAATCCCGCGCCTTTGGGAGGCTGAGGTGAGTGTATTGCCTGAGCCCGCGGATTCGAGACCCGCCTGGGCAA
>NW_007252282.1:448053-452596 GCF_000164805.1 Carlito syrichta | reverse complement strand
CGCGGGCTCAGGCAATCCACTCACCTCAGCCTCCCAAAGGCACGGGATTACAGGCTGAGCCACCGAGCCCGGCTACAAATATTTTCTCATTTGAGCCTCATGACAATTCTGTACTGTAAGTTATTGTTCTCCTTTTACAGAGTGAGGGTAAAGTACAGAGATTTTGACTAATTCACCAAAAGTCAGTAAATTATGGAGACAGGATTATTGCCTGCCTCTTTACCTGCCACATTAATAACACCAGCAGCAGCAACTTCTTTTTCTAATTGGGTACATGAAAGAGAGCAGCCTTTGAAAAGAAGCAGGGATGCTCACAGGATATTAGTATAGCACTGGTTATGCAAATATCATGATTCTGAATGTGTAACACTTGGCTTTGCCTAATATTGGAGTAGCTAGTGCAGCTCCATTAAGCGTAAGGTGACTAGAGAGGGCCTGTGAGGCTTTGGGATACATAGATGGAGTGATATAACCGGACAGGTGCAAATAGTGCAGCTAAAATAGGGAAAAATACTGGAAGACTAATAGCACATCCCTCTTTATGGTCATGGATAAATAATTTCTTTTGAATCCCTCTTTCCCACCTACCTTATCTAGTTCTTGGATGCCAATTCTTAAAACAGTTGGTATGCAAAGAAAAAAAGAGAATTTATGAAAAATAAGATGTGCTCGCTTGGTTTATAAATGATTTCTTAATTTTAATAATACATGTATTATTTATTTATTTATTTTATTTTGTTTTATTTTTGAGTTGGAGTCTCATCTTGTCACCCAGACTGGAGTGCAGTGGCCGCTCCCGGCCACTGCAGCCTCGACCTGCTGGGCGATCCTTCTGCCTCAGCCTTCCAAGTAGCTGGAACTACAGGCATGCGCTACCACACCCGGCTGATTTTTTGATTTATTGTAGAGATGAGGTCTTGTCAAGTTGCGCGGGCGGGTCTCGAACCCGTGGGCTCAGGCAATCCACTCACCTTAGCCTCCCAAAGGCACGGTATTACAGACTGAGCCACCAGGCCCAGCAACATATATTATTTAAAGGTCAGCTTCTGTAATGCATTTGAAATAATTCACTTGACTAGATTGCAATTTTAGTCTTGTACATCTCTTTAGGAACACACACATTGTCTAAAATGAGATTGATCTATTTAGTGTTCTTGAGCATTTAGTGAATATTGTTGAGTAACTGGAAGTTTAGTAATCTTAGTAATCTTTATTTTAGTGTGTCTCAAAGGATGGACACTGCTACAGAATTATCTGGAGTTCTTGACAAAATATATAGTTTTGGCCCTAAAGTATAGGTGTATTGAATGGATCTCTCTGAAATACACACACACGGAAATACACACACACACACACACACACACACACACACACACACACACTCACACACTCTCTCTCTCTCTCTCTCTCTCTCTCTCTCTCTCTCTCACACACACAATTTTTGAACTTAGAACTTAAGAGTCTCTCACCCAAGTAAGTTTGAGAACCACTGCTTTATATTCATAAGTTCTGTCAAGGCTTTCTTGAATGTGGTACTTCAGTGACCTCTTGCTGCATAATAATTGCAACCACAAAATCTTAGTGGCATGTAACATTAGGCATTTATTCTGCTCCATGTGTCTCCTTCTGGGGCCCAGGTTGGAAGGAGGGGTATAACATATTTCTGGGTGAAACTTGTGTCATGGCATTGGCAGAAATGCAAGAGGGCAAGCCCAACCCCACCAGCACATTTTCATTGTGTCCTCTAACATCCTGTTGGCTGGCCAAGGCAGATAGCTAAGCCCAAAGACAGGAAGTATCAGAGTATACTCTGCCTATAGTGACAATAATGTAATATATGAATGTATAGTATTGAACTACTGCAGAAGAATGAAGTGAAACCCTTAATCTACCACATAAGATCAGGAGGATGGTCCAGAAGGGGGTTTTTCTTACCCTTTGAATAGGACCAAGCTCTTAATTAGGCCTTTGCATTAAAATTATATCAACTTTGGTCTCTACAAAAGCTATCCTGGCATGTTGGATGATGTGGTCGTGGTATTGATGTTGATGGGCATATGAAATGTGGGGAGAGGGATGTCTGTTCCACACAAAGGCAACATTTTTCCTTCACTAAAGTCCTGCTTTTTTTTTAAACAGTGAAAGAGAAGAAATTAAATATTGATCTCTGAGAGGTAAATTCGAAGTATAAAAATACTGAGTAGTGCCAGGCTCGGTGGCTCAGCCTGTAATCCCATGCCTTTGGGAGGCTGAGGTGTGTGGATTACCTGAGCCCACGGGTTCGAGACTCGCCTGGGCAGCGAGACCTCATCTCTACAATAAATCAAAAATTAGCCAGGTGTGGTAGCGCGCACCTGTAGTTCCAGCTACTCAGAAGGCTGAGGCGGACAGATTGCCGGAGCCCAGCAGGTCGAGGCTGCGGTGGCCGGGAGCGGCCACTGCACTCCAGTCTGGGTGACAGAGTGAGACTCCAACTCAAAAAAAAAAAAATACTGAGTAGAGTCAGTATAAATCAGTTAATTTTATTATTGGTCCTGCCACCTATTCTGGCACCTACTCATATGTCACCTTGCCATTACATATCAGTTTCATGTATTTGCCTTGTCTTCCAAAAGTGGTTCTCAATAACTGGTGATTCTCAATAATTGCTTCCAGAGGATAGCATTTATATCTTAAAGTGTTTTTTAATCTACCATATTGCTATGCACTAGAAGATGTCTAAGAAATACTTAGTGAATTAATCATAAAAATAAATTAGAGCCAGGAAATAGTCTAGGATTGCTTACTGACTCAAATGACATATTAGTAACTTATTCTTTTGTTGTCCCAGTTTCTTAACTATAAACTATGTAGTTTAAGTGGTATAGTGGAGAGACTACTGTTCTTAGTTAATAAGACAAGGATTTTATGTGATTCTGTACAAATAGGTTATTTAACATAATTTTCTCAATTGGACTAGATCATATTTGAAATGCAGATTCCTAGGCATGACCCTAGAATTATCAGACACTGAACTTGGGAATCTGCTTTTTAACCACCCTCACCTAAGTCTTATTTACCCTTGAGAACTACTCCATCGAAAAATCCTCTTAGGTTCTGCAACTTTATTATTTCTACTTTTTGTGCTAATTATAACTTATTCTGGATTTTTTATTTAGTCAACATTAGGATGGAACATGTTTTATTTTATGTGTTAAGCAGTTACTCAAAATCTTTTTCTTTTTTAATTTGCAGGTTTTTTATTGCATTTTCTTGCTCTTAAAGGTGATATATTATTTAATGAAAAAGTCTTTGCTCATCCAGGATTGTATATGTTAATTTAGCCTGCATTTTTATTTTGGCTACTTTGTTTTCCTACTATTTCTGCCAAAAAGAAAAAGTGCTTTTAGTAGAAAGAAGTAGTTTTCCTTGTGGTAAATATTGCTGAGAATTGTTGATGAAGTATAAAGAGATTGGTGCACATCTAAATTAAATTCAATAACAATGCTTTAGTTTTAGTTACAAATTAATATTCCAGAGAGCCCTCCAGGTGGATAAATTGTATATATTAAATTTCTATCCAACAAAGAAAAATCATTATCTGATTTGATTCATGTCTACTGAAAAAAATAATATGGGTGCCATAATATCTAGGAATTCATGAATTTTGATAATCTTATATAGTACTTACACATGTTGAGTAGACTCTCATATTACCATTTTTCATTCTAATAAAAAGTTTTAGTCTTGAATTCTTTCAAGAAGCAGTGAAGATGACTTGGAATATTGAGTGCAGGAGACTTGAGACTTTTCTTTTTTGAGTTGGAGTGTCACTCTGTCACTCAGACTGGAGTGCAGTGACCGCTAGCGGCCACTGCAGCCTTGACCTGCTGGACTCCGGTGATCCTTCTGCCTCAGCCTTCCAAGTAGCTGGAACTACAGGTGGGCACTACCACGCCTGGCTAGTTTTGGATTTATTGTAGAGATGAGGTCTCGCCAAGTTGCCCAGGCAGGTTTCAAACCCGCGGGCTCGGGTAATCCACTCACCTCAGCCTCCCAAAGTGCTGGGATTATAGGCTGAGGACTTTTTAAAACCTATTTTTTGTGATCTGTAAGAGGGATATGACAGTTTAGACTACTGCATTACAAAATACATATAATTTATATAGTCTATGTGGGATTAGAAATAAGCCTGTAATAAATGACATGAACATTTTAGAATGCATTGCCTTTTAAGAACTATTAGTAGGCCGGGCTCAGTGGCTCAGCCTGTAATCCCAGCACTTTGGGAGGCCGAGGCAAGTGGATTTCCTGAGCCCATGGGTTCGAGACCCACCCGGTCAACTTGGTGAGACCTTGTCTCTACAATAAATCAAAAATTAGCCAGGTGTGATATCGAACGTCTGTAGCTCTGGCTACTTGGAAGGCTGAGACAGAAGGATCGCTGGAGCCCAGCAGGTCGAGGCTGCAGTGATGGGGAGCATGCCACTGCACTCCAACCTGGGTGATCAAGTGAGACTCCAACTCAAAAAAAAAAAGAACTGTTAGTACATAACATTTACTG
>NW_007252282.1:437208-448000 GCF_000164805.1 Carlito syrichta | reverse complement strand
GGCCGCCACTCCCGGCCACCGCAACCTCAACCTGCTGGGCTCCGGCGATCCTTCCGCCTCAGCCTTCCATGTAGCTGAAATTACATGCGCGCGCTACCACGCCGGACTGATTTTTTGATTTATTGTAGAGATGAGGTCTTGCTGCCCAGGCGGGTCTCAAACCCGTGGGCTCAGGCAGTCCACTCCCCTCAGCCTCCCAAAGGCACAGGATGACAGGCTGAGCCACTGAGCCCAGCTACTGCATGCTCTTAATTGCACTTAAAACAATAAATGTATGGCAAGAAGTGTTATAGACACAGTTTCTATTCAAACAGGTATCCATGGGAACAACTAGAGGGGTCTTTAGGAGAATAGATAACATAGGGAAGGATAACTGAAATATCCAGTCAGCAGACAGTTGCTAGTGTTTCCTTTGTGCAAGGTTTTTTTTTTTTTTTAAAGTGTTATGGGGAATAAAAATAAGAATAAGAAGCCCCTTCCCCCTAATCATCTCATGCCTTAAGGATGAAACAAGTTGGGTCTCGTGCTATTTGAAACAAGGGTATGTACTTTGCGGACCTTCAGCAAGGTTTAATTTCTTCCTCTGCTTCTCTTTCAGGATGAGAAATTTCTATAGGTGTTCTGCAACACGGGAAAAATGACTGTGACTTTGTGTATCTTCTTGCACATCTTCACCCTCCTTTTACTTGTCTCCACTAACCTTAAAAGAGCATTAAACACTTCTTGACTTCCATATCCTGAACTCCTAACTCCTTACTTGCCCCTCTCTCCCCACAGTAACTTCTAATTACCAAATCGTCTTTTCAGCCTTTTTTCCTTTCAGTTTTCTACTGAAGTTTTGGTCACTTTTTTTTTTTTTGAGTTGGAGTCTCACTCTGTCACCCAGTTTGGAGTGCAGGGGCCCCTCCTTCCAAGGAGCTGGAATTACAGGCATGCGCTACCACGCCCAGCTAATTTTTTGATTTGTTGTAGAGATGAGGTCTTGCCAAGTTGTCCAGGCGGGTTTCGAACCCGCGGGCTCAGGCAATCAACTCACCTCGGCCTCCCAAAGCGCGGGATTACAGGCTGAGCCACCGAGCCCGGCCTTGGTCACCTTTTCCTTGAAACTTTCCCCTTCTGACTTCAGTGACTTTTCATTTCCCTGGTTCTGTAGCTTCTTCATCCCTTCTTCCCCCAAATGTATTTTTTTTCCTCCCTCAGATTGTCGAGTACACTTTTCTCTTATTGCTGCTCATCTCCCTTGATGATTTTCTCTTATTGCTACTCCTCTCTCAGGCTTTAATTATCTCTGAAAGTAGATGATTTTTAAGTCAAATATACAACCAGGATTGGAAGCTAGAATGCTCTGAATTCCTGCTTAGTGTTGTTTTTAGCTGTTTACTTTGGGCAAATCACATGTTTTAGTCTCAGTATCCTCATTTGTTAAGTGAGGAAGTTGGCCTGGAGACTCTTATAATATTTGTAGTACTTTTACCTGTGGGATGAGAAAAGCCAGTGATATACTTAGTTACCAGAAAGTGTATAGCACTTTGAAAGAAATACTTGGTTATTGTTAAATATGCAGTACCTTGAATTTAGGTTAGGGAAAACTGTGGGGCATTCTGAAATCGTAAAAGCACTTCTTTGAAAGAAATGTAATTTAATTTTTTGCAAATACATTTTATGTCTTGATTATATATGTTGAATTAGCACAACAGAAGTGTAAAGAGAGGCTCTTTAGGAATATGCTTTAGTGAAAATATTAGAATAATTTATATCAGTTATAAAAGATGCTTTTAAAATAGTTGGAATCCTGGAAAAGGATTAGGACTGGAAAAACCTTAAAGTAGACTTTAAATAGAAGTTTCGTTAACAAGGTTAGATTCTACAGTCTTGTTGTCTTGTCTCTTATTTTAACCTTTTTTTTTTTTGAGTTAGAGTATTACTCTGTTGCCCAAGCTGGAGTGCAGTGGCACGCTCATGGCTACTGCAGCCTCAACCTGCTGGGCTCAGGTGATCTTTCCACCTCAGCCGTCCAGTGCACCACCATGCCTGGCAACTTTTTTTATTTATTGTAGAGACAGAGTCTCGCCAAGTTGCCCAAGCTGATCTTGAACCTCTGGGCTCAGGCAGTCCTCTTGCCTCTGCCTCCCAAAGTGCTGGAATTTTTTTTTCTTAGGAGGGTCTTACTGTGTTACCCAGGCTGGAATGCATATGTACAATCATAGCTCAAATTCTGTAGGCCCAAGCAATCTTTATTCTGCTGCAACCTACTGATTTGCTTGGACTACAGATGTGTACCACCACACCCTGGCTGATTTTTAAAAGTTTTTGTAGAGATGGATATGTTGCCCAGCCTAGTCTTAAACTCCTGGCCACAAGTGATCCTCCTGCCTCAGCCTCTCAAAGTGCTGAGCCACCATGCCAGGCCTTCTTTGTTCATTTTTAATTGGGTGATCTGTCTTCTTGTTGAGGCATTAGAAGTTCATTTATATTCTTCATACTAACTGCCTATCAGGTATATGATTTGCAAATGTTTTCTCTAATTCTTTAGGGTTGGTTGTTTTTTACTTTCTTGATAATATTCTTTATACAAAAGTTTTTGGTTTTGACAAAGTCCAGTTGTTCTGTGTTGTTGTTGTTGTTCATATTTTTGATGTCATATCCAATAATGCAGGCTGAGCCACTGCGCCCATTCGACATCTTATTAAGTCTGCCTATCCATGAACAAGGGATGTCCTTCTATTTATTTCTTAGCAGTTTTTGATTTTTTTTTTTCCAGAGAAAGAAAAGTTTATTTAAAAGTAAATTGGAGTAAGAAAGACAAAGGAAAGAAAAAGTTTACCTTCCCAAGGTGGGGGAGGGGGCCAAAGCCAGGTAGCGCGGTGACAGCCATAACTCAAAGAGCACGTGGCCACACCAGAGTCTAGCAAGACAATGGCCATTGGTTGCTTGTGCTTGAGTCCTTTTAACCATTCCCCTTGATGGGGGAAGATCATTAAGGTGATTGGGTGATGGTAAATTTTTTGATTTTCAGCGAAAATGTTTCACTTTTTTGGTTAAATTTATTCCTAAGTGTTTTATTCTTCGTAAAGTGTTTTTTGTTTTATTCTTTGTAAAATATTTTTAAAAGTTTGGTGGGCTCTATTCCTTATGTTTATTGTTAAGAAAAATTATGGAATACTTTACTTTTGATATATTTAGGGCATTTACTTTTGTTACTAATGATATAGTGGTTTTGGGGTTTTTTTTGAGTTGGGGTTCTCATTCTGTCACCAAACTGGAGTACAGTGACACAGTCATGGTTTACTGCATCCCAGGCTCAAGTGATCCTCCCACCTCAACCTCCAGAGTAGCTGTGACTGTAGAGCCACCACACCTGGCTCATTTTTTGATTGTTTGTAGAGACAATATCTAGCTGTGTTGCCCAGGCTGATCTCGAACTCCTGGGCTCAAGCAGTCCTCCCATCTGAGCCTCCAAAAGTACTAGGATTACAGGCGTAAGCCACTGCACTTGGGCCTGATATAGTGATTTTTATTGATGTAATCATTTCCATTCTGAAAAGGTGAGATAATGACTGCAACTATTTAAATTTTACATTATGATGCATATGTTGTTGAAGAGGATTTTAATTGTTGTTATGCTTATCATTACACTCACAAGAATAGCTTAACTTTTTTTTAGTAGATGTTTTATTTCTCATTGAGGTAAACTGAAATAACTTTTGTTAGGGCACACATGAGGTAAAGTAATTTTTATCAGTGTACCAGTTCTAAATACACTATTAGACATATTTGGGGAAACTATTGGGAATAGTTGTGCTCTCATATAGTTTAAATGGGTTTTGACATATGGCAGTCCCTATTTAGTAAATCACTTGTTTGTTTTCTGTGTTTTGATTTTCTGTTTCACAGTTGTACTAGTTGACAGGATTAGGCAATCTTGATTTTTTTCTCCTTTTAATTAAAAAAGATTTAAACCATCCAAAAATTAATTGTTATTGACTCCTGCTAACACACACTTTTAGAGACCATTTAAAAATCAGAGATTAATTGCTAAAGATGAAGAGAAACTTGTTACCCTTTATATTTTGGTATGTACATTGAATTTTCTTATACCTGTTCTTTTGTAAACTCAGTTTTCTGGTCGTTTGTTTTGGGTGTTTCTTTTTCCTTTTATGTTATATTTGAAAATGATGTTATAATTATTCTTTCATTTCTTCTATATTCTTTTGGAGATAGGTACCATAAATACACATTTACATTAAAACATACAAGATACACTTTGAGCAGTACATCTAATTAACTCACTAGAAATAATATTAAGTAAAGGATTGTTGGGTATTGCCAAGGGATTTCCCAGTCTTTATCAGTGAAGAATGATATAATCTTGAAAGATGTGAAGTAAATGTGTGATCTTTTTTTTTTTTTTAAGTAGGAGTCTCACTCTGTTGCCCAAACTGGAGTGCAGTGGCACGCTCATGGCCACAGCCTCAGCCTGCTTTGCTCGTTATCCTTTCGCCTCAGACTTCCAAGTAGCTGGAACTACAGGCGTGCACCACCACTCCTGACTAATTTTTTTGATTAATTGTAGAGACAAAGTCTCATTAAGTTGCTCAGGCTGATCTCAAACTCCTAGACTCAGGCAATCCTCTTAACTCTGCTTCCCACAGTGCTGGGATTACAGGCGTGAGCCTTTGTGCCTGGCTAAATTTGTGATCATATGGCATCCTCTTAGAAGGTGTGATAATTTAGCATCTTTTTGTATCCAGCAGTATAACAGACAAAATAAGTTATGCTTCTGAAGGTGACAAATGTGAACTAAGTAGAAGCAGAAAAAACTCTTGTGTTCCACTATCATGAAATGTAAAACATATATAAAGGAGATGAAATATCATCTATAGAGTAAGAGAAAATTTCCTCCATTGAGGTAGCTATTAGAATGACTGGGGTCTTTGTGGATGGCCATATCATTTCTTGATTCTTTCTTTTGTTCCTTCTTTTTGACATATCAAGAAATCTTCATCAAATTACATAGTCTTATGCTCTCTGACTTGTTTTTATACCTTGTTTTTACATATTCATCACTTTTCTGAGTGAGTAAACCTTTTCTTTAATTAGTGATGAGACTAATAAGGGCTGTCTTTGACATAATCTGTCATATTAGTTTCCTACCATTAGATGTTTTTGTTTCATGTAAGTTTAGGGGCATATGAGAGAAATACTTAATAGAAAATATGAGTAGTATTTTTTCCTTTGTCAACATGTGATTATATGTGAAAATACTGCAAATAAATGATATAACTACAGCACAATGAAAGACAGTAAAGATATAGAAAATACAGCAAATAAACGATAAGATGTAATAAACTTTATATTTATATTCCTGGCCAGGCTAAAAAGTCCTATGACAGCATTTAAGAATGTTTATTACAATTAAGTCAGTGATAGCAGAAGCAGCTTTATTAATATTTATTTTGATATATCAACTTGCATGAAATATTCTAATTAATTTTTTCATGTATGCAAAATCCTTTTAGGGTATTTTTTTGTCTAGGAATAACAACTAAGTTACAACTCCTTTTATTTTAATTTTCATTCCTGATGGAGTTTTCCTTAGCCTTTAATACTGATACAGTTGCTTTCATTGAATTTTAAAGGTAATTAAGACCATACTACTGATTTAGTACTTAATATATCCTTAAAGTGTTATCTTTTTTTTTTTTCTTTCTTTTTTTCAGTCAGAGTCTCACTCTGTTACCCAGGCTGGAGTACAGTGTCATACTCCCAGCCACTGCAGCCTTGACCTGCTGGGCCCAGGTGATCTTTCCACTTCAGCCTTCCAAGTAGCTGGAACTACAGGTCTCACTCTGTTACCCAGGCTGGAGTATAGTGGCATACTCCCAGCCACTGCAGCCTTGACCTGCTGGGCCCAGGTGATCTTTCCACTTCAGCCTTCCAAGTAACTGGAACTACAGGTGTGAGCCACCATGCCCAGCTAATTTTTTTTCTTTCTTGTAGAGATGAGGTCTCACCATGTTGTATAGGTTGGTCTTGAACCTGTGAGCTCAGGCAATCCTCTCACCTCCGCCTCCCAAAGTGCTGGGATTACAGGCGTGAACCTCCTCACTCAGCTAAAGTGTTGTCTTTTAATCTTGATCTTTTATTTCCCTATAGTTAATACACCTTTTGTTTTGTTTTGATTTGTTTGGGAGTTGGAGTCTCTGTCGCCCAGGCTGGAGTGCACAGTGGCATCATGCTCATGGCCACCCAGCATTGACCTGCTGGGCTCAGGCAATCCTTCTGCCTCAGCCTTCCAAGTAGCGGGAACTAGAGGTGTGTGCTACCATGCCTGGCTAATTTTTTTATTTATTGTAGAGATGTGGTCTTGCCAAGTTGCCCAGGTTGTTCTCAAACCTGTGGGCTCAGGCAATCCCCTCACCTCGGCCTCCCAAAGTGCTGGAATTATAGACTTGAGCCACCACACCCGACCTAGTTACACACTTTTTGAAAAATTAAGAGAAAAAACACTAATAATCTCACAACCCCAGCACTGTGCTTTGTTTTAGTGTGTTTCTTTCTAATTAAAAAAAGTATGTGTTTTTGTGTGGTTATAATTATTATATCTCAATTTTTTTTAACATGGAATAACATGTCATAAACATGTATATATGATCTTAATAACTGTCACTTTTATAATTGTGTAATATTCCATTGAGTGTATTTGTTATTATTTACTTAATTCCTATTGGAAATTGTTTAGGTTGTTACTGATTTTCTTCTCTAATAAACAGTGCTGTATTGAACACTTTCGTGCATTTGTCCTCCTTATATTTTGGTTTATTTTCAAGTTCTCATCTTGACCTATCAGCAGTATGAACTAATTTGGCTTTTAAGACACTATACTTTCTTGATTTTCCTCTTCTCTGTCTCCTTTAACAGTTCCTCTGTATGTTCCTGACCTCTAAAATGGATTGCCCCAGGATTCAGCCTTTGGACCTTTTCTTTTCTCTGTCTTCATTCACTCCCTTGGTGATCTCATCCAGTTTCATGGCTTTAAATAGCATGTAGAGGCCAACAAATTTCAAATTTATTCTTATGCCAGACTTCTTTCCTTAGTTGTATGTAGCTACTATGTTTCCACCATCTCCACTTGGATATCTGATAGTCATCTCAAACTTAACTTGTTCAAAACCGAACTTCTGAGCTGCTTCTCCAGAACTGTTCTTCCCATAGTCATATCCCAATTCAGCAAATGTCAGTTCTGTCTGTCCACTTGTTCAGGCCCAAAATTGGAGTTATCTTTGTCTGCTTATTTATTTGCATTCTCATCCTTTCTGATAGCAAAAACTTTTGGCTCTACCTTCAAAATATATCTAGAGTCTGACTCCTTACCACCACCCCTGTACCACAATCCAAAGCTGCTGTCTTCTTTTACTTGTAATTTTCACTAGCCTCTGCTTTCTGTTAACATTTTTGCTTTACTCCAGTCTCCTTTCAACATAGTAGTCTGAGTGACCCCTTTCAAGTATAAGTTGGATCATGACATGACATTTCTTTGCTTAAAACTCTTTATTACCTCCCCTTCTCACTCAGAATAGTAGTCACAACCATTTAAAATATCCTATACAATCTGGCATCTACTATTTAAATGACCTTTTGTACTAATCTGTTCAAGTTTTTTGTTTTTTTTTTTGAGTCAGGGTCTTACTCTGTCACCCAGGCTGAGTGCAGTGGCATGATCATAACGATCACAGCTCATAGCAGCCTCTACCTCCTAGGCTCAGGTGATCCTTCCACCTCGGCCTCCCAAGTAGCTGGGAGTACAGGCCACCATGCCTAACTAATTTTATTTTTATTTTTTTGTAGAGACAAGCCTTTGCTATGTTGCCCAGATTGGTCTTAAAGGCCTGGGCTCAAGCAGTCTGCCTGCCTTAGCCTCCCAAAGTGCTGGAACTACAGGTGTGAGCTGCTGTACCTGGCCTTGTTCGAATTTTATTGTGCTTTTAACTTTACAAAGAAGTAAAAAATTAGCCAGGCTCAGTGGCTCAGCCTGTAATCCCGCGGCTTTGGGAGGCTGAGGTGAGTGGATTGCCTGAGCCTGCGGGTTCGAGACCCGCCTGGGCAACTTGGTGAGACCTCATCTCTCCGATAAATCAAAAATTAGCCGGGCGTGGTAGCGTGCGCCTGTAGTTCCAGCTACTTGGAAGGCTGAAGTGGAAGGATCGCCGGACCCCAGCAGGTCAAGGCTGCGGTGGCTGGGAGTGGCCACTGCACTCCAGTCTGGGTGACAGAGTGAGACTCCAACTCAAAAAAAAAAAAAAAGTAAAAAATTGAGAAAATCAAATATTTTATAACAGGTTAGATTTAAGATACTTTGTTCTGTATAATCTGACAGTGGCTACAATTAGTAAATCTATATATCGGGGAAGTGAGGAGACTCATGAGCATTTCCTGAGTCTATAGTACATTTACTACATACATTATATATTTACTGTGTTATCCTTTAACTGATAAGTACGATTATTTTTATCCTGCAGATGAGTAAACTGAGTAAATGGGAAACTTGGGAATCAAATTCAGGATCCTATGACTCCAAAGCAAAGTATTTATGTGACATAAACAGCATTAGCCTGAAAGTATAAAAGATTTGGAATCTAAGGCATCTGAAAATCTTATTGACATTTTAATCATTTAGCAATAGTTGCCCAAACTGAACTATGTTTTAGGTTTAGTCTCTTATTTAGCTGTAAATGACAGATGTTTTAGGTTTTTGGTTTTGTATGTAGCATTCAAATGCTGGTAAGTAATAAAAAAATTTCATTGAATATTCAAAGCTTCAGTTTTGGGAAAGAACACCAGTTAGATTAGAAGAGTGACGACGATATATTTAGTTGAGGATCACTTTTTTCTTTTTTTTTTTTTTGAGTTGGAGTCTCACTCTGTCGCCCAGACTGGAGTGCAGTAGACGCTCCAGCCTTGACCTGCTGGAGTCTGGCAACCCTTCCGCCTCAGTCTTCCAAGTAGCCGGAATTAAAGGCGCGCACTACCACACCCGGCTAATTTTTTGATTTATTGTAGAGATGAGGTCTCACCAAGTTGCCCAGGTGGGTCTTGAACCCGCGGGCTCAGGCAATCCACTCACCTCGGCCTCCCAAAGCGCAAGATTACAGGCTGAGCCACAGAACCCTGCGAGGATGTTTTTGTTTCCATGTGTTGTTAGTGATTAGGACCCCTAGGGGCCAGTCTAGTGTGAAGAGTAACTTTTTATAGTTATTTCACAGAGGGCTCTATTGTGGTGTTAAGAAAGGCAAGAGTAAAAGCAAATGATATCAAGAGATTAATTTATTTGTGTTGCTTATTGAAACAAAGTTTTTCATGGGATATAACTTTTCTGGGATATTTAATTATTATTTTCTTTTCGCCCAACCAGTGTGTTAGCTTTATGAAATGTAATCAAGAATGCTAATCCATAAATTCAGTTTAGTCTTTAGCACCAACTTCCATTTATACAGCTGTTCTCTAGGAGTCATTATCCATTTGCTTTATGAGAAATTTTGTCATACTGATTCCTTGCTGCTAAATCTCTCTTTTAAAAGCAAGACATTAGTCTTAGATTTGTACTGTGTTCTGCTCTAAGCATCTAATAGACTTTATATTTCCCATCACCCTGTTAATGAAAATAGATTACATTTAGTAAATGACTGGGCACAGTGGCTCAAGCCTGTAATCCCAGCACTTTGGGAGGCCGAGGTGAAGGGATTGCCTGAGCCCATGCGGTCGAGACCAGTCTGGCCTCCTTGGTGAGATCTCACCTCTACAATAAATCAAAAAATTAGCCAGTTTTAGTAGTGTATGCCTGTAGTTCCAGCTACTTGGAAGGGTGAGACGAAGGATCTCTTGAGCCCAGCAGGTCGATGCTGGAGTGGCTGTGAGCATGCCGCTGCACTTCAGCCTAGGCGATGGAGTGAGACTCCAACCCAAAAATAAGTAAATACATAAATAATTTAGTGAATGAAAGTCTTTAGTAGATTAAACTCTAGTTATTTGCAATTAAAAGTCAGTGTGTTAAGGCATGGTTTATGGAATTATATCAGTTGCTATTCTAAAACAACAATTGTTATTACTTGCTCACACTATGCTGTTGAAGGTTGGCAGGGGTACTCTGCCTGTCGCTCAGGGATCAGTCATTCATGGATCCAGGTTGATGGAAGTACTACCACCCTCAGAGTTGCTGGTTGCTGTGTCAGAGCAAAAAGAGCTTAAGAGGATCTTTCATGGGCAATTACATGATCTACCTAGAAGTGATATCACTTCCACTTACAGCTCATGGTTCAGTTTCATAATCTCCCTCAACCTGTAAGAAATGTAATCTTTCCAAGTGTTCAGAAAGGGAATTTGAGGAACAGAACCAATGATGACTGTAGGAAGTAAATCTGTATTGACTTTGCTTTGTATTTTAAGATTTGTTTTTGCTTTTAGATTTAGATTTTTTTTCGAGTTGGAGTCTCACTCCCTCACCTAGGCTGGAGTGCAGTGACACGCTCATGGCCACCTCATCGTTGACCTGCTGGGCTCCAGTGATCCTTCCACATCGCCTTACAAGTAGCTGGAACTACAGGCACGCACTACCATGCCTGGCTGACTTTTGACTTATTGTACAGACAGGTCTTGCTAAGTTGCTGGGGCTGGTCTCAAACCCACGGGCTCAGGCAATCCTCTCACCTCGGTCTCCCAAAGTGCTGGGATTACAGGCTGAGCCACTGAGCCTGGCCTATTTTTTCTTTTAAAAACTTTTTTTTTTTTTTTTTTA
>NW_007252282.1:430754-437155 GCF_000164805.1 Carlito syrichta | reverse complement strand
TTACAATTATAAAATTGTAATACAAGATTATCATAAAAAAGATTTTTTTGGCTGGGCGCGATGGCTCAAGCCTGTAATCCCAGCACTTTGGGAGGCCGAGTTGAGGGGATTGCCTGAGCCCACGGGTTCAAGAACAGCGTGGGCAACTTGGCAAGACCTCATCTCTACAATTTAAAAAAAAGAAAAAAAAATTAACTGGACATGGTAGCACGCACCTATAGTTCGGCTCCTTGAAAGCCTGAGGCCAGCAGGTCAGCGCTGGAGTGGCCATGAGCATGTCACTGCACTCTAGCCTGGGTGAGGGGGTGAGACTCCAACTCCAAATATATATATGCATGTCACTGCACTCTAGCCTGGGCGAGGGGGTAAGACACCAACTCCAAATATATATATATATATATATATTTTTTTTTTTTTCCCCCTCACTACAGCCTCCACCTTCTTGATTCAGGCAATCCTGCTCAGCTTCTTGAGTAGCTGGAACTATAAGCTCAAGCCATGCCCGGCTAATTTATTTTATTTTATTTTTTAAAAGAAAGGTAGACTTGCTATGTTGCTTAGACTGGTCTTGAAC
The DNA here is from genome assembly GCF_000164805.1 of Carlito syrichta. Lineage (NCBI taxonomy): Eukaryota > Metazoa > Chordata > Mammalia > Primates > Tarsiidae > Carlito > Carlito syrichta. The sequence continues at coordinate 436,581 of NW_007252282.1, read as the reverse complement.
TCCTTGACTCAAGCAGTCTTCCTGCTTCAACTTCCCAAAGTGCTGGGATTACAGATGTGAACCACCTCACCTGGCCATAAAAAAGATTTTTAAATGATAATGACAGTGAAGTATAGAAATGATAATGAAGTATAGAAAATAAAAAGACACATTCTCTTTCCTTTTTCTCTAGTTCTCTTTCCTGTATCTAATCACTGTTAATAGTTTTGTGTATAATTTTTCATAATTTTTTGTATGTACTCTAAGTAAACATCTATAGCGTTTCCTTTTAAACAAGGTAGAATGATATTTGTGTATATTATACATAAAGTTTTGTGATTATTCATATGGAACAGTTCTAGAAGTAAGATTATGTCAGAATTTGTATATTTAAAATTTTGAAATGAACTGCCAGATTTTCTCCAAAACAGTTTGTAGCAGTTTTCATTTCTGTCAGTAGTGTATGTGAATTTTCATTGTTCTTATACCTTTTCCGTATACTGTATAATATCAATCTTTTCAATGTTGCCAAAGCAAAATAATTGCTTTTTGTTTCAGTTTGCAGTGCTTTAGTTATTAGTGAAGCCAAGTTTCTTTTCATGTGCTTATTGACCAGTTGTAGTGTAGTTCCTCTGAGTTGCCTGTTCATATGTCAGATTAAATTATCTAATGATTTGTTTATTTTTCATATTGATTTAAGGTGTTATTTATATGTTGTAAATGATTTTTGCAATTAGATCTACCTGCCTATTTTTCCTTTACAACACCTGGTTTTGTGTTATCTTAGAAAAGCCTTTACTATATCCACAATTGCCAAAAAATTCTCTTAGTAAGTAGTCCTATAGTATTATGTTAAATAATTTTTTCTTCGAAAAGCCTTTACTATATTAACAGTTACCAAAAAATTCCATCTCTTAGTAGTTCTATAGTTTTATGTTAGATAACTTAATCTATCAAACGATTCTTAGGGTTGTACATATATTAACTCATAATAACAATATGAGGTAGGTGCCATGATTATTTCCACTTATATATGAGGAATTTGAGGCACAGAGAAGTTAAGAAACTTGCCCAAGGCAACACAACTAATAAATGACAGAGCTGAAATATAGATGAAGGCAGTTCATGCTCTTGTTTTTTGGGGTGTTTCTTTTTTGAGTTGAAGTCTCCGTTACCCAGGCTGGAGTGCAGTGGCACACTCACAGCCACCCGGTGTCATCCTGCTGGGTGCCAGGGATCCTTCTGCCTCAGCCTTCCAAGTGGCTTGAACTACAGGCATGTGCTATCACACCGAGCTAATTTTTGATTTATCGTAGAGATGCGTTCTTGCCAAGTTGCCTGGGCTGCTCTCGAACCCGCGGACTTAGGCAGTCCACTCACTTCGGCCTCCCAAAGTGCTGGGATTACAGGCTGAGCCACCAAGCCTGACCAAGGCAGTTCATGCTCTTAGTTGCTGGACTCAGCTGCCTCTTACATAGCCAAGCTGTCATTTCATCACTGAATTCCAAATAGAGAAAGTGTCTCATTTAGGTTGAAAGCATCATTTAGGGGCAGTTAAGTTGAAATGTATAAAATATACTTCTAGTGACATAACAGTATATTTTATACTTATGGTAATTGCTTAAAATGCCTGAGAATTGACATGCAGACATTTTTGGCTCTTATTTGTAGCCTTACTTTAATTTAAAAAATTTTAAGAACCTTGGTTGTTTGGGTTTCCCATTTCAAAAAGTTGAGGGAGCATCAAGTAAATAAATAGATGACTAATATAAGTGGCTTAAAATGACTGAGCATGTACACTCATTTACTGTATTCAGAGCAGCTTTGAGTTAGAACCTATTCTCTGCAGTTGTGTATGGAAATACATAGCATAAACTGGAATGCTTTTGTCATTTCTAGTAGTCCATTCTTGTGGTCCCATTTCACAGAATGTAGTATAGGCAAGGTAAGGGTAATGGTAGCAAAAGATAAAGGGATAGAAGGGATAGAGTTAGGGGGAGTTTGAGAGAAGAGGTAGAAAAAGTACTTAAGTTTTTTTTAGATAGTCTACCAATCTCTTTCCAAACTGTCCCAGCTTGGTCTAGCGTTGATGTCCTTGCCTTTGATCTGTACTGGTGTTGGCACCAAAGCAGCATACAATTCTTTGATTATAATCTCTTGTAGGTTTGTGCATTCAGGCATTTTAAAACAGGAGATTTAATATTGGAAAGTCTTGGGCCTATTACCTAAAGCAAAGAATTATATTTGAGGAGAGAATTCTGAACAATGAAATAAATGAGGATAACAGAAGGAAGTTAAAAGATAGTTAGGAGTATTATAATTACTGAGAGAATGTACTCTGTGGGCTGCATTTATCATTCTGTAACTTAGGTAAGCTGATTCCTGCAATCTTTTCAAGCCTGTTTTGCTTATTTAGAACACTAATTATAGGATTTGTTGTTTAGAAGATGGCATCTAGTTAAAGCATTGAGAGAGAGATTCCTGTGAGATTCAACTGAGTCACGTCCTCAATAATTGTCTTGGGAATTGTGTTGGAGGAACAGTGAATTTCTGCAGCTAATTAATATTTCATTATTGGTTAAAGGAAACTGTTGTATAAAAGATTTACCCCAAAATACCTAACTTTTGTAAAGTAATACTTTCATACAGATAACTACATTAGATGCTACTAAGAGTAACACATGAAGTAAAATAACTACTGTTTAACAACAGTATGAATGCCTGTTATGTGTCAAGTGAAATGCAGAGTGTCTTCACATACATTCAGAATAGTTGAAAGGTAGGTATTTTTCCTATTTTAGAGTTAGGGAAACAGGCTAATAGAGAATAAGTACTTTACCTTATTTGTATCTAATAATAATTAACTATTGAATTATTTATTGATTATCTCCTAGTGACAGGTATTATGCTAAATTCTTTCGTTTATTCCGTCTGATTCTTTTATAAGCTTTCTTTTTCATATATTTATGAAAAAATGCAGATAAAAAAAAGTGAGGATACTGATGCACAAAGAGATTAAATAAATCACCTAACATCTAGAAGGTGGCAGAACTATATTTCAAACCGGGAACTTTTTTTGTTTGTTTGTTTGTTTGTTTGTTTGTTTTTTGAGGTGGAGTCTCACTCTATCACCCAGACTGGAGTGCAGTGGCATGCTCCTGGCCACCGTAGCCTCGACCTGCTGGGCTCCGGCGATCCTTCCGCCTCAGCCTTCCGAGTAGCCGGAATTACAGGTGCACGCTACCACACCCGGCTAATTTTTTGATTTATTGTAGAGATGAGGTCTCGCCAAGTTGCCCAGGCGAGTCTTGAACCCGCGGGCTCAGGTAATCCATTCACCTCAGCCTCCCAAAGGTGCAGGATTACAGGCTGAGCCACTGAGCCTGGCTAAACCAGGAACTTTTTGATTTGTAAAAAGTCTTTAATCTTAGCCATGTTTCCTCTCAGTATTTTTTCATGTTGTAAGAGAATTAATCCCGTTGAGTTGCCTTTCAACTTTGAAATTCTGTGACTTGCTCTCACTGTAAGTTAAGCAAGTTAGGACAGATAGATTAATATCTCCATGCCATGAGAATATTTGATTCATTACAGAAAGTCTACTACTGCTAGATCAATTCTGTTTTCATGCTTCCACAAGTTAGCATGTATTCATTGAGTATCTACCATGTACATCTGTATTAGGGTACAGAAGTATGGATCTTGATCCCAGTACTTGGGAAACTTACCCTATTGTAGAATAAAAACATATGCCCAACTACTAAATTGTGGTTTTAAAAAATTCAAATTTGAAATAAGGTATACAGAATTCACAAAAAAAAAAGATAGTAATAATTTGGACAATGGATAAGTCACTGTGGCTAGACAGGTATAGAGAGGGCCTGCAGTTCCCTTGAGGCTGGGCTAGGGGAACTGACCTGACTATAGAGATGTTCTTTGGAAGAGCAGCCAGTTGACCAAGGCACAGTGACCAGATATGTATCAACCCCAAGCAGGGGCAGAGGTTGAGGACCCCAGTCAAGTGGGCTAGATGGTACAAGAAAAGGGAAAGGGAAAATTCAGTAACTTGAGAGTTCTCTGTCATCCCTAGGACCACTGAGTTTTGGGTCTGATCGACAGTTATTCTACCAAGCTACTGGATGACTGGTGTGAGAAAGGCTGAGGTTACTTGGTGTATATATAACGTTGACCTTATTTAATATTGGCTCTACTGCTGTACCCAACTCTGAAGTCTTGAAATTTGGTGAATGAGTATCATCCTTTGTGGAAAAGGTGTTTTAAGGGGAGTATAAATGGTTAAGGAAGTAGCAGTAAAAGGAGTACAGAACAGTCAAAACTCATGGATGCCATTCAAGGTGGATTTGCCAGTCACATTCCTCTCACTACTTTTGTTCTTAATATTTGGGTCTTGCTTGTTTGTTTGTTTGTTTGTTTTTTGAGTTGGAGTTTCACTCCGTTGTCCAGGCTGGAGTGCAGTGGCATGCTCGTGGCCACCCCAGCATTGACCTGCTGGACTCCAGTGATCCTTCTGCCTCAGCCTTCCAAGTAGCTGGACCTACAGGCACGAGCTGCCACAACCGGCTAAATTTTTAAATGTATTGTAGGGACACGGTCTTGCCAAGTTGCCTGGGCTGGTCTCCAACCCTTGGGCTCAGGCAATTCACTCGCCTCGACCTCCCAAGTGCTGGGATTACAGGCCGAGCCACCGTGTCCAGCCTATCCTGTTCTTAAAAGGCTGTTATTGCAGTGTTTGAGGACTTGGGCCATGTCTCATTTGTATTCTTATTTAAAGGATATGTAATCTTTTTTTTCTTTGTAGGCATGTACTCAGTGTATCGCTTTGAGATTTTTGTCATTTTTGCTGATAGTCTTCTTCTCCTCCCTCCCCATTCACAAGGAAGTACTCATTCATATAGCCCTTGTAGTTGTTTGTCTATTTAAGTTTTTCTCATCTCTAGTTACTTTCCCCTAACATTGGAGCTATTTGGAACTGATAGTTTTCACACTTGGATTCTAGACTAAAGTTACAACTGTAGAATTTCTAATGTCTCATAAAATTTTTTTTTCCCCAACTGGACTTTATAAGTAGTAATAGAGTTTAATCAATAAACATTTCTAATAGTAGAGTAAAAGCTCCATAATGCAATGAAATAATTGGGGCAGAATTAGGGTGGAATTTAAGTGAAATAAGGATTTCATAGCTGACTGCCAAAGACAGGCATAGCTAGTGAGTGGGTTTTTCTAATCTGATACTTTAGCAGAAGTTTATACATAGTTGCCTATGTTAATTTGTAGGTCTCTAAACATTCATGAGTGTTAGTGTACATCAGAGAAAAATCATGAGTTTTTGTAGTTTTGTTTTCTCCCGTCATTTAAAAACCAATAGATGTAGAGCGAACGTTTAAAGAAAGATTTTTCATCATTTTTCCTTTTTAGCTTCTCTAGGCTGCAGTATCCCAATATATTAAGGTTCTTAATCATTTTCTCCACAGAGTAGGAGTCTCACTCTCGTGCCCAGGCTGGAGTGCAGTGGTATGCTTATGGCCACCGCAGCCTCGACCTGCTGGGCTCAGGCTATACTTCCGCCTCATCTTCCAAGTAGCTGGAACCACAGGTGTGCTACTACACCCACACTCGGCTAATTTTTTTATTTATTGTAGAGACAAGGTCTTCCCCAAGTTGCCCGGGCTGGTCTCGAGCCCCTGGACTTAGGCAGTCCTCTCGCCTCTGCCTCCCAAAGTTCTCGGATTTACAAGCGTGAGCCACTGCATCCGGCCAGAAAATTTTTCATATTCTCTTTTTTTTTGAGTTGGAGTCTCACTCTGTCGCCCAGACTGGAGTGCAGTGGCCA
>NW_007252282.1:399412-430459 GCF_000164805.1 Carlito syrichta | reverse complement strand
TTTTTTTTTTTTTTTTTTGGAGTTGGGGAAGCAGCATTCAGTTTTGAAAAAATTAGTATTATTTTCCATATTAAAGATTATAGACTTATGGCTGGATGTGGTGGCTCAGCCTGTAATCCTAGCACTTTGGGAGGCCAAGGCGAGAGGATTGCCTGAGTTTGGGGGTTCGAGGCCAGTTTGGGCAACTTGGTGAGACCTCATCTCTACAATAAATCAAAAAAATTAGGTGGGTATAGTTGTGTGCTTCTGTAGTTCCAGCTACTTAGAAGACTGAGGTGGAAGGATCGCCTAAGCCCAGTAGGTCGAGGCTGCGGTGACTGTGAGCATGCCACTGTACTCCAGCATGGGCAATGGAGTGAGACTCCAACTCAATAAAAAAATAAATAAAGATTATAGACTTATATAGAAAAACAAATATGTCCGAACAAATTGGAGATTAACTTTTAAGGATCAGATTTTATCCATTTTTATCTACTGTTTATGGAAAATGTATAAACCCTAAGTTCATAGCTCAATAAATTTTCACAAAGGAAAAACACTTATGTAGTACTCAGTACATTTAGAGGCCTCCACAAGTCCCACTTTGCCTTTTTTTGGTGCCACTATCCTGACTTTTTTTTTTTTGAGTAGGAGTATCACTCTGTCACCCTGGACCGGTCTGACTTCTATTATTATAGATTAGTATTTAATATCAACTGAATGTTAATGCTTAAGTTGGTATTTATCATGCTGGACTATACTTATTGAATTATCACAATGTAGGCTTTTCTACTAATTTAGTGTAACAATTAAAATTCTGTGAAAATTTTCATTAATAGGGAGAAGCAGTTATTTAACTTCCCCCCTAATTTAGGATAGTATTGACTAACTATCCAACTTTTCTTTTCCTGATAACTCCCTTTTCTTTCTTTATTTTTCTGTTAGTCCTGCAATTACTGTAGTTATTATTGTGCCTATTTAAAGGTGAACATATCACTTATATCTTAGGGATGAAGGACATTAATATGATTGTGCAGAAGTTTTACTGAAAGAAAACTAAGTGGGGAGGATAGACTATGTTGATATTTTTGAAGGTGGGAAGCAAAATCTGAAGGTTGATAGATAATACCAAGTAGACAAGTAGATAGAAGGGGAAAAAAACTTAGTTCTTAAATTTCATGTACCTTCAGAGTTCCTAGAGATCTATGCTTGGCGGACTTCATAGGGAAATGAAGGAGTAAGTGTGAAAAAGACACACAAGTAGGTAGTTGTTACTTTAACAATGGAACATTTCCAGATTTTCTAACAGGTGTAAAATCTGTCAGTTTTGCCACTGTGTGGAGCATATATTTTCTGTTAAAAATTTTTTACTGTCCAGGGTCAGTGGCTCAGCCTGTAATCCCAGCACTTTAGGAGACTGAGGCGAGTGTATTGCCTGAGCCCCCAGGTTTGAGACCAGCCTGAGCAACTTGGCGAGACCTCGTCACTACAATAAAATAAAAAATAGCCAGGCGTGGTAGCGCACATCTGTAGTTCCGACTGCTTGGAAGACTGAAGCGGAAGGATGGCCTGAGCCCAGCAGGTTGATGCTGGGGTGGCCGTTAGTGTGCCACTACACTCCAACCTGGGTGAAGGAGTGAGGCTCCAACTCAAAAAAAAAAAAATTTTTTTTTTTTTTACTTTAATCATATAGCTTTTCCCTTATCTGTTTTACAAAGAACTCAAACTTCAAGGTGCAGTAATTATTTCCAGTTTCAAAATGACACTCCATCATGGTTTATTTAGCCTGTTGAGTCATTCTGTATCTATACTGCTCACCAAGCAACCTTTGGATTTTAGTCAGGCAGTATTCATTGAAGTTTGCTGAAAAAGCTACACAATGCTATTGCTAACTCTCTGGAGAAAAACATTTAGTATATTTTGTGTGTGAGTTGGTTTATGTTTTTAAAGGCTTGAAATATTTGATAGAGAAGTGAAATGCTTATCAAGTTGAGAATTTTTTTATAAATTACCACTTTTATCTGTCAGTAAGATATCTGGAATAATTACCAGACCTGTCTTCATTAATATGTATAATGTCTTGGAAGTGTGATTGACACTTCGATTTTTTTTTTTTTTTTTTGAGTTGGAGTCTCACTCTGTCGCCGAGACTAGAGTGTAGTGGCATGCTCTCAGCCACCACATCCTTGACCTGCTGGACTCAGGCGATCCTTCTGCCTCAGCCTTCCAAGTAGCTGGAACTACAGGCGTGTGCTGCCATGCCTGCCTAATTTTTTGTTTTATTGTAGAGACAAGGTCTCACCAAATTGCCCAGGCTGGTCTTGAACCCCTGAGCTCAGGCAGTCCTCTCGCCTTGGCCTCCCAAAGTGCTGGGATTACAGGCTTCAGCCCCTGCACCTGGCCAGCACATCAGATTTATCTATTTCTTCATGAATGCTTTTTCTCTGATGTATACTCTTTTTTTTTTTTTTTTTTGAGTTGGAGTCTCATATCGTTGTCTAGACTGAAGTGCAGTGGCACACTCACTGCCATCCCAGCGTCGACCTGCTGGGCTCAGGCAATCCTTCGGCCTCAGCCTTCCAAGTAGGCAGAACTACAGGCACGTGCTACCATGCCCAGCTAATATTTTGATTTATTGTAGAGAAGAGATTTCACCATGTTGCCCAGACTGGTCTCAGACCCATGGACTCAGACAGTCCTCTCACCTCAGCCTCCCAAAATGCTGGGATTACAGGCCTGAGCCACCGCGCCCAGCCTGTATATTTTTTTTTGACTACTACTTCTTCTGCTGGTCATCTTGAATTAGTATATCTTTCTATTCCCCTCTACCTTTTATCAGCAGAATCATAATCATCTCCCCAATTTTAAAAATAAAAAAACAAGGAGGCAAAATAGACCAAAAGGATCAAACACACACAGACCATGTTTCCCCTTGTTTGATGTATTTTCAATGATAAATTTCTTAACTATTTACATTCTGGCATTCATCCATATTATTTTACTAAGATAGAATTCCCAAAAGTTACAAAAGTCAGTAGTCTTGGCTTAGTCTTTTTGAACCTTTCTTTCTTTCTTTTTTCCCAATTTGACAAATAATAGTATTTATGTTGAAAGACAAATTTAATTTAATTTCTCTACCAAAATGTACTCTTGTGCATAACCTTGGTATATAGCATTTACAACTAGAGAAGACAAAGTGGCAGAATGCAAATCTTATTGAATATTTAAAGTTTTATTTTTACCACCTTAATATTAGGAAGAAATAGCCATCACTCAAAACAAGTACTTAAATGTATTATTTTTACTTTTATTTTTTGAGTTTGAGTCTCACTCTGTTGCCCAGACCGGAGTACAGTGACACTCTCACGACTACCACAGTGTCAACTCGCTGGGCTCAGGCAATCCTTCCGCCTCAGCCTTAGTAGCCAGAAGTACAGGCACACGCTACCACACCTGGCTAATTTTTTATTTATTGTAGAGACAAGGTCTCGCCAAGTTGCCCGGGCTGGTCTCAAACCCATGGGCTCAGGCAATCCACTCACCGTGGTTTCCCAAAGTGCTGGGATTACAGGCTGAGCCACTGAGCCCGGCCCAAGTACTTAAATTTAAAAGATGGTTTTTGATGATCAACAAGTATTATTTTAAATAATCTACGTATATTTAGGTTTTAAGTTATTTTGTAATAGTGTGGATTTTAAACTCAGAAACCAAATGTAAACCATCTTAGCCAGACTAACATAAGAAGCTTGAAATATTTGGCCATGCAATCAATTTAAATTTTGTTTTTTCCTTTTAATTTTTTTGACTTTTTTATTTTAATAAAAATTAACTTACCCAGGCCGGGCTCGGTGGCTCAGCCTGTAATCCCAGCACTTTGGGAGACCGAGGCAAGCAGATTGCCTGAACCCGCGGGTTTGAGACCCACCTGGGCAACTTGGCAAGACCTCGTCTCTACAATACATCGAAAATTAGCTGGGCGTGGTAGCACGTACCTGTAGTTCCAGCTACTTGTAAGGCTGAGATGGAAGGATCACTGGAGCCTAGCAGGTCGAGGCTGTGGTGGCCGGCAGCATGCCACTGCACTCCAGTCTGGGTGACAGAGTGAGACTCCAACTCTAAAAAAAAAAAAATGATCCAGGAGGGGAAAAGCTCTCTTTCTATATATATATACTATAAATTAATGTTAAACATTAGATTCTTAAAAAATGCATATTAGCTTTCATTTTTGATTGCTTAATATGTGTGATAAGCTTATAGAAAGCCGGGCTTGGTGGCTCAGCCTGTAATCCCGCGCCTTTGGGAGGCTGAGGTGAGTGGATTGCCTGAGTCCACGGGTTCGAGACCCACCCGGGCAACTTGGCAAGACCTCATCTCTACAATAAATCAAAAACTAGCTGGGCGTGGTAGCGCGCGCCTGTAGTTCCAGCTACTCGGAAGGCTGAGGCGGAAGGATCGCCGGAGCCCAGCAGGTTGAGGTTGCGATGGCCGGGAGCAACCACTGCACTCCAGTCTGGGCGACAGAGTGAGCCTCCAACGCAAAAAAAAAAAAAAAAAAAAAAAACTTATAGGAGATTAAGTTGGCATAATTTGTTTAATTTTAATGAGGTGCAGAATCTGTTAACTGTGTGTGTGTGTTTGTTTCTCTTCTCATCTTTTCTCTTTTTTTCCAAGGTAATTTAGCTAGCGATAGTGCTGAGATTTGAATTCAGGTAGTCCATGATTCCTCAGCCCATGCTGTTGTTGACAGTATGTTACTTTTCTTCTTTGGTTGCTCTTATCAAGAGTCTAAATTGAAAGGAAGCAATATTTGGCTTTGATGGCCCAGTTGTACTTGTTATGCTCAAGACATAGCAATAATAATTTTTTCTTCTAGTAAAATATCTTTAAAGAAAGGAAATTAGTGAATTTGTTTTCTAGAAAATAGCATGGTCATATTAAAAAGTCTTCTAAAATACATCTATCTATGATGCCTAGGATAATTTTTAAATAAAAGAATTGTACTCAAGCTGCCAAGAATGTAGCCAGCATTAGTAAAATGTATGCAATGACTCAGTGAAAAATATCTCTGCTGTAATTTTTTTATTTTTATTTTTTGAATTGGAGTCTCACTCCATTCCTCAGGCTGGAGTGCAGTGGCATGCTCATGGCCACCCCAGCATCAGCCTGCTGGGCCCAGAGATCCTTTTGCCTCTCTGCAGTAATTTTTAATGAAAGGAAATATAATAGTGGTTTTAATGTTTTAAGTTTCTTTTTGTTGTTTTTAGAGAGAGAGTAAAGATTATGTTTCATTTTCAGATATTAAAATTACCTCGATATGGACTTAAAATAATTACTTCAAGACATTTTCTCAAGTGACTCTGCTTTTTCTATATGTTTGCCAGATTATGTAATTAAAAATTTAGTAAGTTAAAAATTACTGAGGATTATTTATGGGAAATGCCTATACACATGGGGGGACCCAAAAAACCCTAGAATTTATTTATTAAAAATTGTATATTTATTCTTACATGTTTAAACTTCAGTCACCTTCAAAGTACTCTTTGACAGATGCAGTACACCTAATTGAAATGCTTTTTCCACTGCTCAAAATGATTTTTGAACTTACCAATTTTGATGTCTTTTAATACTTCTGCCACTTTTTTGTTTCATCTCTTTCACATTGGCAAAATGTTTCCCTTTAAGAGTTTTTTTCATCTAGGGCAAGAAAATAAAGTTGCTTGGGGTGAGATTAGGTGAAAAGGGAAGGGTGGGGCACAGGGTTCATACCATTTTTGGTCAAAAACTGCTGAACACTCAGCATGGTATGGGTAGATGTGCTCGTATATCACCCATCATGAAATAGGTAAACACATTGAAAGAATCTCCAAAAAAAATTCACAGAAGTCAAGTGCAGCCTCTAACAATAACACTAGCTGGTACACTGATGCTGATGAATTCCTAGAACACTTACCTAGCGGGAAAAGCCTGTACTACAAGGGACCCGCCCTCCAAAAAAATAATTACAGTTATGTTTTTGGTCCTCCTTGTATATTTTATATCTATCTATATCTGTCTATCTATATATATATTATTTTTTCTTCTGTAATGCTTTTCTCTCTATTGATGGAATTTCCCAGTTGACCATTTGGTTAACAAGGAAGTAGATTTATAATGCCTTGCTTTGTTGTACAATATCATTGAAAATCTATAGTAGTATTGCTGATCACAGAGAAAAAAAAGAATACTTGAATAAAAATACATTTCAGCTTGTGAAATTTTTAGATTTTTCAGGACATATTTTTATTAGTACAGAATATGTTAGCTTCTGAGAAAGCAGTAAGACTCAGATTTTGGAAGTTTATCTTAATTATTGCCTTCTATAATAACAGAAATTAAAATCCATTACTAAATTTGTTGTGATCATTGTAGGATTAGTTGATAGTAAATATTGATATATTAGGAAATATTGATATTCAAAAGAAAATCACACACATAGTTGTAATACAAAAGATATGTCTTTAGATTTCTTGAGTTTCTTTGGAATATTTCTTAGTTCATTTGGGCTACTTTAACAAAATACCATAAGCTGGGTAGCTTATAAACAACAAAAGTTTACTTCTCATAGTTCTGGAGGCTGGGATAGTTATGGAGGCAAGGCATTATAAATCTATTTCCTTGTTAACCAAATGGTTAGCTGGGAAATTCCATTAATAGAAAAACATTACAGGAGAAAGATCAAGGCACCAGCAGATTTGGTACTGGTGATGGCTGACTGGCTTCCACATAACCTTCTTACTTTAACCTCATGTGGGTGAAGGAGTGAAGGGTTTTTCTCATTCTGCTTTTATAAAGGGCACCGATCCCATTCTTGAGGGCTCCGCCCCATCTTCTAATGCCATCATATTGAGGAACAGGATTGCAACAATGAATTTTTGGGAGGAATAAACATTCAGATCATAGCATGTCAGGTAATTTATTTCTAATTTAAATGTTTCCATGGTAGTAAATGTAAAATTGTGGTATTTTAGTTTAAGTATTATTTTATCTCGTATATAGTATAAAGTAAATCTTGTGTATGAGTTGACTATTGCAAAGATAAGTAAAAAGTGGAAAGAGAAGGATTCATTTATTTTCCTTCATTTTGTTTTTATGTTAATTGGTTAGTCATTGCCCACAAAACTAGTGCTGTGTCAGACCTTGCTTTCTTTACGTCTAAGTTTTTCTTTCTTCTTTTCTTTTGTCACCTTAATTTTCTAAATGAAACAGTAGTCTTGATTTTTAAAAAAAATCTCTGACAAGTGTGGTTATCTGAATAGATTGTTTCTGTAATTAACATTCGGTATTGTTAGGTCAGTTTGATTAGTTATAAGCTAAATTGTCTCTAATTTTTACTTTTAGATTTGAAATGGTCTGTCAAGAAAAAAAACCACTATTAAACTGTTGTCTTTAAAGTCAAAATCAAAATGAATTTTTTATTTTGTCAGAATGGAATTGGGCAAAAGGGAGTCTGTTTCATCTTGGTCTAACATCAGAGTGGAAATAGTCTCAAGCTTAGAGTAAAGCAAGTTTATATTACGTTTTTGGACTATGAAACTCTTTTTCTGAGAATCCTAACAAAGATAATTTAACAGGTCATTTATTTAATTCCTTCATTTTAATTTTGTTTTTGTTTTTAGAGACAGGATTTTACCATTTTGCCCAGACTGGGCTTGAACTCCTGGGCTCAAGAGATCCTCTTGCCTCAGTCTCCCACGTAGCTGGAATTACAGGCACAAACCACCATGCCTGGCTTAATTCCTTCATTTTAAAGATGAAGAAGTAGATCCAAATAGTTTAAGTGGCTTACCCAAGGTTACATAACTGGTGAGTTTCATGAGTAGCACTAGAGCCCACATGGTGTGACACCCGTGCTTTGTCTGCTAAGGATATACTGCCTATCTTAGAAAATTAATAATAGCTCTCTTGACTTCTGTGTTTTTAACAGTAAAATCATAAATAAAAAATCTTAACATTTCAAGTACGTCGACAAATTAAACTTTCTCTTTCATTTATTAATTTCCAGTTAATACAACTACTGCTCCCAAATGTCCACAGTGACCACACTCATGCGTTTCCATAGAAGGATAAGTACTGACTGTGATTAAAGGGAGAGAATGCAGTTGAGGTAGCAATTGTGTTGGGACCCATTTAGTAATCATTGTTTTTTTCCTATAAGTAAACTTTTTATTAAGGATACTTTATTAAAGTGTAACATACATATGAAAAAGTGCACATAGCTCAATGTATTTTCACAAAGCTAACATGTTGGTTAATCATAGTTTTACACTATGTAATTATTAAGAAACTTGTTGCTTGGTAGTTTTTTTGATAGTAGTTTTTTTAATCCTGAAAATAATATATAAAATTTGGAATTCTTAGTCTTATTTGCCATTTGCCCTCTTTGTAATCAGAAGAGTAGCAGTATTAAAGAGCACTGAAGCTCCACTTAGGAACTTTGGGCCTCATAACATTAAATACTTCTCTGTTTGATTCAGTAATTACTAGTGCTGAGATGCTCCCAGACAGTTCATAAATTTGACTTTTGGCTTCACATGGGAAGATATCATATATATGCTCATTGTGTGCCCAGTACATAGATAGAGATAGCTGCAAAGACTAATACAGAATGCTAGATTCTCTTTTTTTTTTTTTTTGAGTTGGAGTCACTCTGTTGCCCAGACTTGGAGTGCAGTGGCTGGTTCCAGCCACCGCAGCCTCGACCGGCTGGGCTCCGGCAATCCTTCCGCCTCAGCCTTCCAAGTAGGCAGAATTACAGGCATGTGCTACCACACCCGGCTGATTTTTTGATTTATTGTAGAGATAAGGTCTCGCTGCCCAGGCGGGTCTCGAACCTGCGGGCTCAGGCAATCCACTCACCTCAGCCTCCCAAAGGTGCAGGATTACAGGCTAGATTCTAACAAATTCTAAACAAAAAGATTTTCAGCTAAGATTGTTTGCCACATCCTTGTATCTTAGTGTATTTAGGCTCTATAACAGAGTACCATAAACTGAGTGGCTAAATAAGCAACAGAAACTCATTTCTCATAGTCCTGGAGGCTAGAAAGTCCAAGATCAGTGAGCCTGTAGATTCGGTGTTTGGTGAAATCTTGCTCCCTGATTCATAATGACAGTCTTTTCACTGTGTCCTCAACATGACAAAATGGGCAAAGAAGTTCTCTGGGAAGTTCTCTCATTTATAGGGGAACAAATCCCATTCATGAGGGCACCATTCTCATGATCCAGTTACCTCTTTTCTAAAGGTCCCATCTCCTAAAATTATCACATTAGGAAAGAGGATTTCTTTTTTATTTCTTTATGGGTTTGTGATTGAGATGGGATCTCGCTATGTTGCCTAGGCTGGACTCACACTCCTGGGCTCAAGCAGTCCTCCCATTTCAGCCTCTTCAGTATCTGAGACTATAGGCACATGCCACCACACCCAGATTTTTTTTTTTTTTTTTAATGAGATGGGGTCTTGGCTATGTTACCCAGGCTGGTTACTAACTCCTGGCCTCAAGTGATTCTCCTGCCTTGGCCTGCGAAATCACTGAAGTTACAAGTTTAAGCCACCACACCCAGACATATTTTTCTTTATCTGTGACAGTTCCTCAGTGTTTGTCTTTCTTGACTTTGACCTTTTTGAAGAGTATAGATCAGTTATCTTGTAGAATGTACCTCAGATTGAGTTTATCTGATGTTTCCTCTTGATTAAATTCAGATAATATATTTTTAGCAGTAATACCACAAAAAGTGACTTTGAGTTCTCAGTGCATCATATCAGCGACCACATGATGTCAATTTACCCCATTACTAGTGATCATAACTTTGATTACTTGGTTAAGATGATATCTACTGGGTAAAGTATTTTCTCTGGCAACTAAAAAGCAACTTGTAAAGAGATATTTGAAACTATGTGAATATCCTCTTACTCATCACACTAGTTCCAGCGACCATTGTTAATTTTTGCCAAATCGTGACTTTTCTAAATCTAATATTTCTTCTATATTTATTGGCATTCTACTAAAAGAAAAAACTTTTCTTTCTCTGATATGTATTTATTTATATTAGTGTGGACTGATAGATTTTTATCTTTATTCAGTGGGTTTAGTTATACTTTTTTTAACTAAGGGCAGAGACTTGCTTTTTAGGTTCTTACCAAATATGTGTGATGTTCCCTAGCTGTGTTAAGCCCCTAGTTCCCAAGGTATTATTAAATCAGTTACATATGTGAAAACACTTGACAGGTACAGTGGTACTCACCTGAAGTCCTAGCTACTCAGGAGGCTGAGGCTTAAGGTCACTGGAGCCCAGCCAGGAGTTTGAGGCTGCAGTGGTACCTGTGAATAACCACTGCACTCCAGTCTGGGCAGCGTAGTGACATTCTGTCTCTAAAAAAAGAAAAGAAAAAAAAAATTTTTTTTTTAAGAAGCAGTGTTTTATTAGCTCCGGTGCCACTCAGCGACCTATGCTCCAAGGCTGAGCAACCTGGAGAAAGAGGAGAGGGGTTTTTTATGTTAGTTTAGGTAAGGGAGAGGGTAAGATTGTATAGCTATACATTTTTCTTTGGAATTTGCAAAGTTGTATTTAGCAAAACCAGGTATTCCCAGAACAAATTGTTTCCAGGATATACATGACAAGCAGGGAGAATGCCGGGGTAAGATTGTGAATCGGTTACTATCTTGCACTTACAGGGAAGTGGCTTGTGGCTATTTGGTTTTCTCAAATCCCATGTCTAGCAGGTTAGGAGCTTGCAGGTTGAGTTTCAAGAAGGAATAATTTTAATTGTTTTTAGTCCCTCTCTGCCATATGTTTAAACCAAGATTGTGAAAATGCTAGTCAAATGTTATGAGTTTACACTCTCCTATGAAATTTTGAAATTTAAAACTTAACATCAAAAGTGTTTGTTAAGCTTGTACATACTTATTTGGTGGTAAAACCAGATTTGAACTGATATGAGGCTATTTACAGTTTTTATCTAAGTTCAATTATTCATCCTTTTTGCTGAAGAAATTACAGATTTAATTACTGGGCACGTCCCTAGACCCTGCTGGGAATATTGTGTAATATATGGAATAGGTACATGATCCTTTCCTAAAATCAGAAGAATCAGAATTTAAAACACAGTTGTAAGGCTTTCATATAAAGAATTGAGGGTTTGTAGTATTTATATAACATCCTTTGTATTTGTGAGTACATTTTATAAAGTATCACTAGTTGATAAAATTGATGCTAATCATTATATTAATTTTTTTTTTGAGTTGGAGTCTCATTCTGTCACCCAGACTGGAGTGCAGTGGCCGCTCCCGGCCACCACAGCCTCGATCTGCTGGGCTCCAGTGATCCTTCCGCCTCAGCCTTCCAAGTAGCTGGTACTACAGGCGCACGCTACCACGTCTGGCTAATTTTTTGATTTATTGTAGAGATGAGGTCTCGCCAGGTTGCCCAGGCGGGTCTCGAACCCGCGGGCTCAGGCAGTCCACTCACCACAGCCTCCCAAGGTGTGGGATTACAGGCTGAGCCACCAAGCCTGGCTCATTATATTAATTTTAATAATATTATTACAACTTTTAAAATACTAGTGGAGGAAGTGGTCTTAGATTTTATTAAAAAATAATAGTAGCACACTATAAAAAATAGTTTTTCCAGCATTTGCTTAAAGAGCAAGGAAGGAAGAAAAACTCTGGCACTTCTCTTTGATATCACGTAGACTTTCTTGTGCTATTTTAAATACAATTATGGAGATCAAATTCCCTTGTACTTTTTTTTTACTGCTGAGCTTGCTGCTCTTATGTATAATGTCTTTCTACTCTCTGCTCACTTAGGCAGGTTCAAAGGATATTTTAATGCAGCTCTGGAATACAGCGTATCCTGCTTTGCTTCAGCTACCCAATGGATTTTGCTAATGTTTAATGTAGTCTTTGACTACAAAACTTTATTTTTATTGATTTACTTATTTATTTATCTATTTATTTATTTATATTTTTAATTTTTGAGATGGAGTCTCACTCTGTTGCCCAGGCTGGAGTGCAGTGGCATGCTCACGGCCCCCGCAGCCTGACCCACTGGACTCAGGCAATCCTTTCGCCTCAGCCTTCCAATTAGCCAGAACTACAGGCACATGCTACCATACCTGGCTAATTTTTTGATTTATTGTAGAGATGAGGTCTCACTAAGTTACCCAGACTGGTTCTCCCCTGAGCTCAGGCAGTCCTCTTACCTCAATCTCCCAAAGTGCTGGTATTACAGGCTTGAGCCACCATGTCCAGCCCAGGATTATATTTAATTGAGTGATACGAAGACAAATTTTTAACTATGTTTTGACTGAAAAGTAACTTCTTTGTAAATACTGGTAGAGGCTGGGCATGGTGGCTCACACCTGTATTCTCAGCACTTTGTGAGGCCAAGGTGGGAGGATTGTTTGAGGCCAGGAATTAAAGACACCCTGTCCCTATAAAAAAAAATTTTTTGAAGAGTTCTGATAGCAGAAATGGTCTTAGATTTTAGTAAACGATAATAATAGCACACATTGCTGTCCTTTTATGGTTAATGTGCATAATGATTATATTGAATCTAATGAGAATTTTAAAATTTATGTTTTATCCCTACTTAGTGATTTTCATAATAAATGATACCTATGCTCAGGCCTAAATTGTCTAAATAGAGCATTGTTTTAAATCTTTAACTTTAGCACTAGAAAATTACTTAATTTTTAATTTAGCTACCAACTGTGAAACTTATTTTTTATTAGTATTTTGTGTTCTTTTAGTCATGTAAATCAATTTAAACCTTTTCTTATTTAAATTAACTCTGCTTTTATAATCCATTCTAATACTGAATTTTGAACTCCCCTAAATTATGCTCAATTTAGATAAAATAGTTTTAAACTGGTAACTTAAAAATATAATTAGTTCAAAATAATACATGTATATGACCAAAAAAGTTCATATTGTGAAAGGGCCTACAATGAGATGAATATTTTATAACATTCTTATTACCTAAGCCAAGCAAAGGTTGGCAGCTTTCTTTCAGTTAGATGTCACTCAACCTATCTAGTATGCAAATGTCTTTTGTTTGCATGCCACCCAACTCAGCAGTATGAGTCAAGGGGAACTGATGGAAATTGCCAACAATATCTCACATCTCATCTCCCCGTTTAATAATAATAAAATTGGATGGCATGTGGTGGCAATACCTGAAAGGAACATGGTTCTAACAGTAAATTAAAATCTTCTATCAGTTGTAGATTTTTTTTTTTACTCCACTGGGAGCAAATTTTTCTGGTAGTGGATACAAATAATTACCATGTACTAAGAACTTTGCTGAAGCATTTTAAGGGAAAGGCATTCTGAAATGAAAATAGATGCAAGTGGTTGGTTTTGCAAATGAATTTTGGAGATAAAATTCGGTAGAACCACAATCACCTAGTTTTTCATGCCAACTGAAATGGCTACATCTTATCTTCTATAATAAGTTGTCAATCCTTAATATATGTTGTATATATATTTTTTGTTTTATTTATTTTATTTTACTTATTTATTTTTTTGAGTTGGAGTCTCACTCTGTCGCCCAGACTGGCGTGCAGTGGCACGCTCCTGGCCAACGCAGCCTCCACCTGCTGGGCTCCGGCGATCCTTCCGCCTTAGCCTTCCGAGTAGCCAGAATTACAGGCATGCGCTACTACGCCCGGCTAATTTTTTATTTATTGTAGAGATGAGGGCTCGCCAAGTTGCCTAGGCAGGTCTCGAACCCGCGGGCTCAGGCAATCCACTCACCTCAGCCTCCCAAAGTGCAGGATTACAGGCTGAGCCACCGAGCCCGGCTTGTTGTATATATTTAATCTGCCTTTTTTGGATATAAGTCAGTAACATGGTAAATCTTCATTATATAACATTTAAATTGATATAAGTGAGTATTATTTTTAGGGTTTTATTTTTAAAGCAAAAGGGTGAACCAAAATGTTAATCTTTAACAAAGCGGACAAAAATTTGTTGAGAAAGTTTCAGATTAAGGAATCATTCAGCATCAACCAAGGAGTCTCAACATAATTAACCCAGCTTCTTAACAAATATATATTATTTAATTTTTGTTGTTGAATGATTTCATCTACATTTTCCTTTTGGGATTGTTCTGTGATTATGAAGCAGTAAAGTTGGAAATCACAGTGGTTGCTTAAAATGAACATGTAGCAAAAAGAGCTCAGAAGTGCTTTTTGTAAAGAGCTGTATTGTTAGTACAATTTTGCTTGTACGTCCTCTCTCTTTTAAGGGAAGTCTGTATTGCCTAAAAGTTGCCAGGACTTCATTAAGCTGATGTTGGATTTTAGCCAGACATTCACTTGCTGGAGACCCCAGACTTCTCTGAGACCCAAGAGGAGCAGTTGGGAAAGAGAATGAGGTGGGGGGTAGGAGGTGGAATAGGCTTTTTTACATAGTAACTTTATATACTTATTGTGTCAAATCAGTTTAGGAGACTTTTAGTATTAACTTAAGCTTTTAACACTCTCTAACTTGGTCTACAGTAGCATTTCTACCATTACCTTTCCTTTTTTTTTCCAGTTAATAAGAAACAATATCAATAGCATAGCTTGCATTTTTTTCTTGTATAATTTTAAACAAAATGATATTTTTTTCATTTAAAGTAGAAATTTGATTTAAAATTATTATACCTCTAGAAAGCTAATGTTTGACTCTTAAGAAAGAATTATAGCAGGGTATTTTATTTGTTTACAGTCTTTATTTTTTATATTTTAACAGGTTTTAAGCCTATTGCTCATTTTATATTTATGTGAATATACATTCACTTAAGAGTGAAATATTAAGGGCTTTTGCTTTCTATATTTTATGGTTCTGTGGTATTTGAATTTCATTTTGCCAAATTTGTATTGTGATTAGAAATACAGTTTTAAAACCTAATAAAATGACTTACTGTCATTTCAGAGCTAGAATTTTGTCTTTCACCAGATTTATAAGTCAGTGTCCAGTAGCAACAGCTATCATTTACTTAACAAATGAATAGTTAATGAACACTAGATGTTGGTAATACAGCAGTAAACTAGATAAATATGTTTTCTTTTGGAGTTTATAGTTCATAGGATCAGACATTTTAATTATTTTTCAAAAAGTTTGTGCACATAAGTCTATTTCACTTAAATGCACGTGCTAGAGAACATTTAAACTTTGTTTTATTTTATTTTTTTGAGTTAGATTCTCACTCTGTCACCCAGACTGGAGTGCAGTGGCCGCTCTCGGCCACTGCAGCCTCGACCTACTGTGCTTCGGCGATCCTTCCGCCTCAGCCTTCCAAGTAGCTGGAACTACAGGCGTGCGCTACCACGCCTGGCTAAATTTTTGATTTATTGTGGAGATGAGGTCTCGCCAAGTTGCCCAGGCAGGTCTCAAACCTGCGGGCTCAGGCAATCCACTCACCTCAGCCTCCCAAAGCTGAGGATTACAGGCTGAGCCACTGAGCCCAACTAACTTTTTGTTTTTAAATGTCTATAAGTTGATATGAATAATTTGATTAAAGTAGACACTGCAAAAAAAGCGGTGTTTTCATAAAGACAATGAGTTTACTTAAAAAATGTTTCTCCAGTAGATTAGTGAGTGTGTGCATGTTTGTATAAGAATGTGGATGAGCACTTGAACAAGGAAAAAAGATTTCATATAGGTAATGATGTCCACATTGTTATTACTGATGAGTATATTTATTCAGTGGCTCTTAAACTATGATGTGAGTCGCTGGGGAAGGGTTTCCTAAGACCCTTCCAGGAGATTTGGGAGGTCAACATATTTGCTTTTTTCACTGTGCTGATAATTTGTACTAATGATGCAAAAGCAATCATGGGTAAGACTGCTGCTGGCTCCTTAGCACAAAGTGAAGCATGACACCAGACATTGAGTTTTTTTGTATTCTTCACTGCTTAGAACTTGCAGTTAAAAAAAAAAAAAAGCCAGTTTCACTTAAGGATATCCTTTGTTGAAGCAATAAAAATTACTAATTTTATTAAATCTAGATTTCTGAATTCTTGTCTTTTTAACGCTATGTGCAGCAAAATGGGACGTACAAGTGTTTCTGCTGCATATCAAAGTATAATGACTGTCCTAAGCAGAAACACTTGTGTGATTGAATTGAGAGCAGGAGGAGCTGCTTTTCTCATGGAGCATCAGTTTTATTTTAAAGAACAGTTTCAGCCTGGGCAACATAGCAAGACCTCATCTCTACATAAAATTTTAAAAAACTAGTCAGATATAGTGGCACACACTTGTTATCCCAGCTACTTGGAAGGATTGCCTGAGCCCAGGAGGTCAAGGCTGCAGTAGCTATTGTACTCCATCTTGGGTAACAGAGTGAGACCTCGACTTAAAACGAACAAACAAAAACAACTGTGACAAACTATGGCTATTCAGATTTTGGCAGATATTTTCTTGAAGATGAGTTTTTTTGTTTTGTTTTGTTTTTTCATTTTGAGAAAATCAGATGACATAATTTCTTGCCAATGACAAAATTTGAGCTTTCAGATGAAACATCTGAATTTTGGGAAACTTGTTTCCTTTATCAGGAGGTTGATGCTTAAAGAGTTTTCTGATGAGACCAGTGGTAATTTGAACAAATGTGATTTTTAAAAAAATAATGTATAGTGAAATGTGCCATCACTGGGAATACCTGTATAACTCAGTGAACCAGTATTTTCCAAATGACCAATATGCAATGTTATAAAATTCTGTGTAGCTAAAAGATCCTTTCAAAGAGAAGTAGATTTTATAACAATGAAAAATTCATTAGTATGTTTTCTGATTCCACTTTGCAGTATGTTTAAGAAATTACTACTTGCCAAGTTTTAGTGTAGTACCAAAAAAGAATATTCACAAATATTGGAAGGGCTGTTAAAATACTCCTCCTTTTTCTAGCTACATATCTGTATGATGCTGAATTTTCTTCATTTTCATAACCATGATAGCATATTATAGCAAACTGAATACAGTAACAACTATTAAAATTCAGCTGGCATTTCTTTTCCCTCTTTTTGTTTCTTTGAACCTGAGTTTCACTTTGTCATCCGAAGGCTGAAGTGCAGTGGCATGATTACGGGTTACCACAGCCTTGCCTTCCTGTGTTCAGGCAACCCTTCTGCCTCAGCCTCCCAAGTAGGTGGGACTACAGACATGTACCACCATGCCCTGCTAAGTTTTACATTTTTTTGGTAGATATGAGGTCTCACTATGTTGCCTAGGCTGGTCTTGAACTCCCGGGCTCAAGCAGTTCTCCTGCATTGGCCTCCTAAAGTGCTGGGGTTACAGGCATGAGCCACTGTACCCGGTATCCAGCTGTCTCCTGTAAGCCAGATATTAAAGAGATTTATGAGACTGTAAAACAGTGCTACTCTTCTCACTAAACATTTGTTATTTTGGAAAATGTTATTTTTCATAAAATATGGCATTTATATTAATTCATAGATATTTTTAAAGGAATTATAAACAAATATAAATATTTTAAATACTAATAAGTAATCAATTAAAAAGTAATTTTAAATTTCAAATAATACAAAGTTGATAGATATGACCTATATTACAGCATCTTATTGGGACCCTCAAAGAGATCCTGAGGCCCAAAAGTTGGAAAAGCACACTAAAACCTTTTATGCAGAGGGGATATAAGATGGACTGCCTTGTCAAAGGTTTTGAACTTTCCAAATGTAAAATTCTGCATTAAAACTAACAACAGTATGAAAGCAGCTTTGAGTAGTTATGTATTGTTCTAGTGTCCATGTGATAATAATAGGAAATGGTTAGATTGAATGACCAAGGAGAGTATTTTACTCAGCCTGGATTGGTTTTCTTCTCTCTGTATTTTACTCATCTTTTAAAAAATAAGATAATTCCTGGATGTTTGAAAGCTATTAAATTATTTTATATATATATTTAGATGAAATTATTATATATATATATTTAGAGACAGTGTCTCATTGTGTTGCATAGAGTGGTCTCAAACTCCTGAGCTCAAGTGATCCTCCTGCCTTGAGCCTCTGAGTATCTGGGACTGTAGGCGTGCACTACTGAACCAAGCTAAAAATTTGTAATTTTCTTAATTTTAAGCCAAGACTATCAGCTGGAGGAAGTCATATTTGTTTATAGTTTGCAAAGTTACATGAGTAAGTTCTTTGAATACAGAGATGAATAAAACTGCCCTTTCTTTCAGGAGGTTTATAGTTTTATAGTGAAGACTCTTGTAACCAATTATTATAGAGAGGGTTGAATGATATGATGTAACATCCAAGTTTACACCAGAATATCTGTCAGTTCAAGATTATGGAAGTCCTAGAACTGTATAAAACCTTAAGTCCAGTGGATGTTTTTATTGCTTAGTTGCCTAGACTGGTCTCAAACCCCCGGGCTCAGGCAGTCTTCTTGCCTCAGCCTCCCAAAGTGCTGGGATTACAGGCTGAGCCATCACACCTGGCCTGTTTAAAACTTATTTAGAAGAGTCTCACTATGTTGCCCAGTCTGGACTTGAACTCCTGGCCTTAAGTGATCCTCCCACCTCAGCCTCCCAAGTAGCAGGGACTACAGGCAAATGCCACCAAGCCTGGCTTTTTTCTTTAAAAAAATTTTTTTATTGAACATTGACATTGTAATTCTATATATTTATAGGGTACACAGTGATACTATGCTATATGTATACAATATGGAATGGTTGACTCAAACTAATTAACATATCCATCACCTCAGATACTTATAATTTGTTCTTCCTATTGAACTGGAACGTGGCTAATGTTGCAATAAACATGACAGTACAGACAACTCTTTGACCTACAGATTTCAGACTCTTTGGATTTATACCCAGAAGAGGGATTGTTGGATTGCATGTTAACTCTATTTTTATTTTTATTTTATTTATTTATTTTTTTGAGTTGAAGTCTCACTCTGTCACCCAGACTGGAGTGCAGTAGCCGCTCCTGGCCACCGCAGCCTCGACCTGCTGGTCTCCGGCGATCCTTCTGCCTCAGCCTTCCAAGTAGCTGGAACTACAGGCACGCGCTACCACGCCTGGCTAATTTTTTATTTATTGTAGAGATGAGGTCTCGCCAAGTTGCCCAGGTAGGTCTTGAACCCACGGGCTCAGACAATCCTTGGCCTCCCAAAGCACTGGGATTACAGGCTGAGCCATCGAGCCTGGCCTATTTTTATTTTTTTGTGGAACCTCTGTACCTTTATTTTGAGTCAGAGTCTCACTCAGTTGCCCAGACTGGAGTGCAGTGGCATGCTCATGAGCACCGCAGCATCAACATGCTGGGCTCAGGAAATCCCTCTGCCTCAGCCTTCCAAGTAGCTGGAACTATAGGCACGAGCCACCATGCCCGACTGATTTTTTGATTTATTGTAGAGATGAGGTCTCACTGTGTTGCCTAGGCTTGAGCTGGTGGGCTCAGGCAGTCCTCTCGCCTCCACCTCCCGATGTGATTACAGGCATGAGCCACCATGCCCAGCTTTCTGTACCATTTTACATAATGACTTATCAATTTACAAGGCATGTATTTCATGGACCTGCTTACATGAACTTTTGGTCAAGAATTTCATTGTAATAGTACTAATAAAGTAGAAAAGGACTATTACGATTCAAGCTTAGTTAGAGGCTGTATCCTTTCCACTCTTACTACCTTTTACCATGTCAGACTATGACTGGACACTTCTAGAACTCCATTTAGAGCATCAGGTTCCCAACTTTGTCTTACTATACCATTCAGTGGACACTAATGAAGTTTTGTGATTCTGAAGCCTGAAAAGAAAATCAGATATAGTAGTTAGAACTGTTTAACTATTCTGTCACTTCTATTGTCATGTTTTTATTCATTCATTAGAAATCCAGGCAAGAAAAAGTTGAGTTTGGCAAGGTAGCTACATAATTTGCAGATGCTTAGGCAAAACAAAAATGCAGACCCCTTGTTAAAAAAGCAGGAAGTTGGTCAGATATGAGCCCACATTGAAAAAAAAAAAAGCAGGAAAATGTACTGTTAAAGGTACTAAAATATGGCCGGGCTCGGTGGCTCAGTCTGTAATACCAGCACTTTGGGAAACAGAGGTGAGTGGATTGCCTGAGCCCACAGGTTTGAGACCCACCCAGGCAACTTGGCGAGACCGCGTCTCTACAATAAATAAAAAATTACCCAGGCATGGTAGCGCATGCCTGTAGTTCCAGCTACATGGAAGGTTGAGGCCGAAGGATCACCGGAGCCCAGCAGGTGGAGGCTGCGGTGGCCAGGAGCGTGCCACTGCACTCTAGTCTGGGTGACAGAGTGAGACTCCAACTCAAAAAAAAAAAAAAAAAGTACTAAAATATTCAGCTTGTTTCTTTGTATTCTCACCTTCCACTTGGTATATTTTTGAAAATTTATCATTTAATGTCATTCTAGATGATAAATTGATATTTATATATTGTACAGTGCCCCCAAGTATAAGAATATTTAACTCATGTGTGGAAACACTGATATTATACAATCATATTTTCTAGCTTGTACTTGCATGTGTAGTTTCCTCTTACTAGAAGAGCAGAAATACCATACAAAACTAAACATCAGATGTTTTCATTGTACTACTTGATTCATGCATATTCTACCAATATTCTACCTCTGCTTAATGATGAGTATGAAAGGACTTGAGGGGAAAAGGAATTATGGATTGCTCTATCTTTACTTTTCCTTTTATGTTATATCCAGCATAGATGGTTGACTAATGTAAGTAATAAGCATTTTATAGAACAACATTGCCTTATTTCTGTGTTCTAAGCAAGTTGCAGCCTCTTGGGGCTATGAGCATCCCCTTCCAATGAGAATGAATATACTTTTTTTGGTATTCTGTGTCTAGGGAAGAGACTGATTTTTCTGAGGACCCTTACTAGCCCTTTGTAGACTCTTATCAGAAGGACCCCAGGTTGTAACCTGGGTTTAAGGAAATTGATTATGTACTGTTAACCATTTGTACAGTGATAAATTATTTAATAGGAATTTAAGAACGGGGCTAGAACAGGAGTCTCACTGTTGTGTTTTATGGGACGTGAACATGGTTCCATGAGTATGGAATATTTTTAGCATATTAAAATTGCTCTCTAGATAGTTAGCTTATCCATGATGGTTTTACACTGCTTTAAGGGGAAACCGTACAGGGTTGAGCATCAGTGAATAAATAAAACTCTGTGCAAGAGACTTGGCAGGCTTTTTGGGTAGTGGTGTCATTCCAAGTTGGGATTAGGTACATGCTGGAGGCTGTGATTTGGTAATTCAGGTGTTTCACTTTATCACTATTCTGCCCTGGCAGCTATTCAGGGACAGTAAGAATGGTCTAATAAACATAAAGCTGTGGTAATGCTGTAATTGTCTGATTTTAGTAGTGGTTGAGGCCTGGGTTAGTATAGCCAAGCAGGCTTGTTCAGGCATTCTTCATGCTTATATTTTGTACATTTGAGACACCTTGTTGACTATTGTAAATGTTGGTGGAATTCATCTAGTTCAAGTACTTCTTAATAACACTGTATTTACATTTTATTCTGCAGAACTTTTTTTTTTTTTTTGACTTGGAGTTTTACTCTGTCGCCCAGACTGGAGTGCAGTGGCACGCTTTTGGCCACCGCAGCCTCAACCTGTTGGGCTCCGGTGATCCTTCCGTCTCAGCCT
This sequence comes from Carlito syrichta, assembly GCF_000164805.1. Classification (NCBI taxonomy): domain Eukaryota; kingdom Metazoa; phylum Chordata; class Mammalia; order Primates; family Tarsiidae; genus Carlito; species Carlito syrichta. Next base: position 408,798 of record NW_007252282.1, on the reverse strand, counting down.
TCCAGGTAGCTGGAACTACAGGCATGCACTACCACGCCCGGCTAGTTTTTTTGATTTATTGTAGAGACGAGGTCTCGCCAAGTTGTCCAGGTGGGTCTCGAACCCGCGGGCTCAGGCAGTCCACTCGCCTCGGCCTCCCAGAGTGCTGGGATTACAAGCTGAGCCACTGAGCCCAGCATGCAGAACTTTTTTAACTCAAGATTTCATAACCAAGCAGGATTTATTGAGAAAAACCGAATCTATTTGTTGTATAAAATAATGTATAGCTTGGAATAATCATGTCTGTGATGTTGTGGAAAATGCTAAAATACAACTTTTTGAAATGGTTTTTACTTTTGCAGTTTTAGGGGGCAACATTTCATATTCTCATTTCCTCACAGAAACCATATATCTATGGTTGCTTCTTAACTCTCATTGTCAAGTATCCACCTAACTACAACAGTAAATTAAATTGTTTCACATAAAAAGTTGGCCTTCACAAATTTTTGCTGTTACTTTTTCATTATCACCAGATATTGACTGTACTGGCACAATGGCATATAAAATCTAGGGAGGAAACAAATCAATGTGAACCATAGTATACTTAATGGGTCTTCCCCAAAGCTCTCAGTTAGTTAGATAAATGGACATAAAAGACCTAACAGTATACCTGATACAGAGGAGGCATGCAACAAATATTTTAATTTTTGTTTTGAATTGAAGTTTCACTCTGTTGCCCAGGATGGAGGGCAGTGGCATGCTCACGGCAACCGCAGCCTTGACCTGCTGGTCTCAGGTGATTGTTCTAATTCAGCCTTCCAAGTAGCTGGCACTACAGGCGCATGTCATCATGCCCGCTAATTTTTTTACTTATTGTAGAGACATGGTCTTGCTAAGTTGCCCAAGCTGATCTTTAACCCCTCTGCTCAGACATTCCTCTTGCCTCAGCCTCCCAAAGTATTGGGATTGCAGGTGTGAGCCACTGTGCCCGGCAACAAAAAAATTTTTTTGTGTTTTTTTTGGCTATTGCCTCTAAGGGCCTTTTCTTTTTGTCATTTTATTTTTATTTTTATTTTTTATTTTTTGAGTTGGAGTCTCACTCTGTTGCCTAGGCTGGAGTGCAGTGGTCTGCTCACGGCCACCCCAGCATCAACCTCCTGGGCTCTGGCGATCCTTCCTCTTCAATCTTCCAAATAGCCATAACTAGAGGTACACGCTACCTTATTTATTATAGAGACAAGGCCTGGGCTGGTCTGGAACCTGTGGGCTCAGACAGTCCACTTGCCTTGGCCTCCCAAAGTGCTGGGATTACAGGCTAAGCCACCGGCCTCTTTGTGTTTTTTTAATTTTAAAGTTGTGGGGTACAAGTCAGGATTGCGTACATAAGTGGTTTAAGTACAGGTGAAGTTTTGGGCCTCCCACTGGACCTCACTTCGCCTGGTTTAGGAACAGTTACCTTTATTGATGTCATATTCCCTGCCCCCCACCAGTAGTGTCTCATTACTACCAATCCCTTTTTTGTGGTATTATGTAAGATGGTCAGGGTCCACTTATAAGTGAGAACATGTGGTACCCAGATGTTTTTTTTCTGTGATAGATCACTGAGTATGATAGACTCCAAATTCATCCAAGTTGCTGCGAAGTCGATAATATTGTCCTTCTTTATGGCTGTATAATATTCCATTGTGTATATGTACCACATTTTTTAAAATCCAGTTCAGTTTCAATTGGCAGCACAGTTGGTTCCATGTTTTTGCTATTGTAAATAGTGCTGCAATAAACATGCTTGTGCAGATATCTTTTTTTATTTGAGTTCCTCCAGGTATATTCCTAGAACAGGGATTGCTGGGTCATATGGAAGGTCAATTTATAGTTCTTTTAGAAATCGCCACTCTGTTTTCCATAGAGGTTGAATTAATTTGCACTCCCACCAACAGTGTAGAAGTGTGTCTCCCCCCCATCCTCACCAGCATCTGTTGTCTTTTGTTTTGTTAATGATGGCTATTCTTGCTGGGGCTAGGTGGTATCTCAGTGTGATTTCGATTTCCATTTCTCTGATGATTAGTGAGTCTGAGCATTTTTTCATATGTGTGTTAGATGCTTGTATATCTTCTTTTGACAAGTGTTATTCATGTCTTCTGCCCATTTTTTTAATGGGGCTGTTTGTTTTTTTCCTTTCTGCATGTTTGAGTTCCTTGTAGATCCTGGATGTTAGGCCTTTGTCAGATATACACATGGCAAATATTTTTTTCCTATTCTTCGGGCTATCTCCCTACTTGCTTGATGGTCTCTTTTGCTTTGCAGAAGCTTTTCAGTTTGATGAGGTCTTACTTGTCTAATCTCTTATGACATGGGCATCTGGGATTTTGATCAGAAATTGGTTTCCTATTCCAATTTCTGTAAGGGTGTCTCCTGTGTTTTCTACGATTCTTATAGTTTGAGGTTCTACATTTAGGTCTTTGATCTATTTAGAGTTGATTTTTTAATATGGTGGAGTCCTGTTTCAATCTTCTGCACATGGTCAGCCAGTTTTTGCAGCACCATTGACTGAATAGGTTCTCCTCTCCTCAGTGGTTAACAAATGTTTTTAAAATAAATAAAAAATCCAGGTTCCTTTAAGCATTAATATTAATTATATGAGGGATTTCCAGGCACTGTAATCAGTCTTCTATCTTTGAGATTTGAAAGAAGCAGGAAATAGGGCGTAGGACCTACAAGGAAACAGGAAGATTACCCATGTTTTTACTTCACATTCCACTTGAACTATCTTGGAAGTACAGGGTAAAGCATCGAACAATGGTTGTATAAGTATTTGAAAATTTTTTTAAAAATCTATCTCTTAATCTACTTTGTATTATCATTTTAGTACACTGAGGATGGAGTGTCCTATGTCTGGACATGTGTGGCATGTCTTCAACTAATTCATAAATACTAGAAGCAGTGTGCTTTTTTTAAAAAAGAGATACTGCATTTTCTTCCCATTCCCATTCATTAGTCAAAGAAACAAAGTACTCTTCTTAAATGTTTGTTAAGACAGTTAAGCATAATGCAACTCAACAAGAATTAGAGGAGAACCTAAAAAGGTATATAAACAGTGGCCAAGCGTGGTGACTCATGCCTATAATCCCAACACATTGGGAGGCCAAGGCAGGAGGATTGCTTGAGACCAGGGGTTCAAGACCAGCCTGGGTGATTAAGGAAGACCTCATCTCTACAAAAAAATTTTTTTAAAAATTAACTGAGTATCGTGGTGTGTGCCTGTGAATACCAGCTACTCAGGAAGCTGAGGTGGAAGAATCACTTGAGCCCAGGAGGTCAAGGCTGAGGTGAACCGTGATACCACTACATTCCAGCCTGGGCAACAGAGTGAAACCCAGACTCAAAAGTAACAGATGGACCTAATTGTATTATAAATGGATAATCATACTGAAGGGATTGGGGAGAAAAAACAGGATTGTAGCTAGCATAACTAAGCTACTTTGAAAAACTATAAGAGTAAAGACAAAAATAATTATATACAAATATTATGCTCTAGTTTGTAAGTTTCTTTGTCATAGGGACATGGGTTAGCAATTCTATTTTGACTATATATCAAATAAATTCATTAAAATGTGAATAATGAGACTTAGGTTCCTAACTCTCTCCACTGAGAGGACCTAGAATTAGTGATACATCAGTAGAAATGACCACACTACTGCCTAGATCTTTGTTTCTAAATAACACTCTCCAGTAAAAGGAACCCTGGAGAAATGGTTGATTCCAAAGCTAGGGCAGGGACAATCACAGTGAACCTGGAACATTTAATGATATTAGAAAGTAAGGAAGTACTATAAAACTGATGGGAACATACGGAAGGATATATATAGTCTAGTTGGAGAGATAGTTCCATTGTCCAAAGCTGAGACAAAATAAATAATAATAGGTATTGGTTTAGCATCCACAGAACAATATAAATATCTATGAATCCATACTAATAAAGGAAGGAAGTATAGCTCTTATTTTTATTTTTTAATTTTTAATTTTTAATTTTTTTGAGTTGGAGTCTCACTCTGTCGCCCAGACTGGAGTGCAGTGGCCGCTCCTGGCCACCGCAGCCTCCACCTGCTGGGCTCCGGTGATCCTTCCACCTCAGCCTTCCGAGTAGCCGGAATTACAGGCATGCGCTACCATGCCCGGGTGATTTTTTGATTTATTGTAGAGATGAGGTCTCGCTGCCCAGGTGGGTGTTGAACCCGCGGGCTCAGGCAATCCACTCACCTCAGCCTCCCAAAGGCGCGGGATTACAGGCTGAGCCACCGAGCCTGGCTTTATTTTTTTATTTTTTATTTTTTTGAGTTGGAGTCTCACTCTGTCGCCCAGACTGGAGTGCAGTGGCCGCTCCCGGACACCGCGGCCTCGACCTGCTGGGCTCCGGCGATCCTTCCGCCTCAGCCTTCCGAGTAGCCGGAATTACAGCCATGCGCTACCATGCCCGGCTGATTTTTTGATTTATTGTAGAGATGAGGTCTCGCTGCCCAGGCGGGTCTCGAACCCGCGGGCTCAGGCAATCCACTCACCTCAGCCTCCCAAAGGCGCGGGATTACAGGCTGAGCCACCAAGCCCGGCTTTTATTTTTGTTTTTAATTAATAAACTTTGTTTTTCAGAGCAGTTTTACATTGAAAGTAAAATTTAGGGACAGCTCCTTTTTTGTTGTTGTTTTTTTTTGTTTTTTGTTTGTTTTTGTTTTTTTTGAGTTGGAGTCTCACTCTGTCGCCCTGACTGGAGTGCAGTGACCGCTCCCGGCCACCGCAGCCTCGACCTGCTGGGCTCCGGCGATCCTTCCGCCTCAGCCTTCCAAGTAGCCGGAATTACAGGCATGCGCTACCACGCCCGGCTGATTTTTTGATTTATTGTAGAGATGAGGTTTTGCTGCCCAAGCGGGTCTCGAACCCGCAGACTCAGGCAATCCACTCACCTCAGCCTCCCAAAGGCGTGGGATTACAGGTTGAGCCACTGAGCCCGGCTCCTTTTTTTTTTTTTAACAGTAGAATTCCAGCTAATAACTATGGAAGGAATCATGGAAATAAAAAAATCATCATTAGGCAAACATCACAGCAGAAATTTCAACAAACTGAGTTTAAGAATCTAATTGGATTTATTTATTTATTTATTTATTTATTTAGAATTGGAGTCTTACTCCCTCACCCAGGCTGGAGTTCTGTGTCACGCTCATGGCACCCCAGTGTCAACCTGCTGGGCTCCAGTGATGCGTATGCTTCAGCCTTCCAAGTAGCTGGAACTACAGGTGCATGCTACCCAGCCTGGCTAATTTTTTTTTTTTTTTTAAATTCATTGTAGAGACGCGGTCTCACCAAATTGCCCTGGCTGGTTGTGAATCCTCAAGCTCAGGCAGTCCACTCACCTCAGCCTCCCAAAGTGCTGGGATTACAGACTGACCCCAGCCCTAATTGTATTTTATTAGTAATTCAAGAATCAGGCAACATCCCATCTAAAGATTTACAAAGGCACTACAATGTGCTGTGCAGAGGAAGCCAGCCTTATAAGTAGCAAACGACTGAATAAAACAGAAACAAGGAGTAAAAAAGTGATTGGTCATCACATAGTTGCTTTCCATATAGGGTTAAAACAGAATATTTCCTAGTCTTGCCAACTCAGGTAAACTGATTGTTTGCTGTGAATCTCCTATTTTTTGCAAAACTGGCTTGATTTCATAGTTCAATTTGATTATGTGACACCTAGCCCTGGTGACTCCATTCTGGTTTGTTTTCATCTATTGGGTCATAGAGGAGGTGCTTACTCCAAAATAGTGTTTTTTGGCCAGTTTCGGTGGCTCAGCCTATAATCCCAGCACTTTGGGAGGCCAAGGCGAGAGGATTGCCTGAGCCTGTGGGTTCGAGACCCGCCCGGGGAACTTGGTGAGACCTTGTCTCAAAAATTAACTGGGCGTGGTAGCGCGTGCCTGTAGTTCTAGCTACTTGGAAGGCTGAAGAGGAAGATTCGCAAGAGCCCAGCAGGTCAAGGCTGCAGTGGCCGGGAGCACGCCACTGCCCTCCAGCCTGGGTGACAGAGTGAGATTCCAACTTAAAAAAAAAAAGCAGTGTTTCATTTAACACTTCTTAGGTGCCTCCTGATACAGTGCACTAAGGACATAGTATCTTAGCACTGGTGACTCCATTCTGATTTGTTTTCATCTATTGATTGGGGCATACAGAAGATGCTCAGTTGAAAACAGTGGTTTTCATTTAACACATTTCAGGTGCCTGCTGATGTAGTGCACTGAGAAGGACATAGCATCACCTCTATGGTATTCTTGCTAGAAAACCATAATGTGTCTAATAATGAAAAAACAGAAACAAACCAAAATTAAGAAACAGTCTACAAAGCAACCTGCCAATACTTGTAAAAAGCCTTGAAGTCATAAAATACAAAGAACTGAGTAACTATTAAATATTGGAGAAACATGACAGTTTGTGGGATTTTGGATTAAATATTGGACTAGAAAAAGGGTATTAGCGGGAAAAGTGATGAAATTCAAATGAGGTCTTGTAGATTGGTTAATTATATTCTATCAGTATAAATAATTTTGGTTTTTATAATTGTACAGTGGATATGTAAAATGTTAATATTAGACCGGGCTCGGTAGCTCTGACTGTAATACCAGTACTTTGGGAGACCAAGGTGAGTGGATTGCCTGAGCCTGGGGGTTCGAGACCAGCCCGGGCAACTTGGCGAGACCGTGTCTCTACAATAAATAAAAAATAAGCCAGGCATGGTAGCATGTGCTTGTAGTTCCGGCTACTTGGAAGGGGGAGGCAGAAGGATCACTGGAGCCCAGCAGGTGAATGCTGGGTTGGCCGTGAGTATGCCACTGTATTCCAACCTGGACGACGGAGTGAGACTCCAGCTCAAAAAAAAAAAAAAAACACACGTTAATATTAGGGACAACTGGGTAAAGGTTACATGAAAATTTTACTGCTTTTTCGGTTTTTCTGTAAATTTAGAATATTTTCAAAATAAAAATTGAAGAGACAGGTGTGTGTCCCCTATAATATTTAAAATATTTAAGGTGGTAGAATGAATCTTGAGATAATAAAATGATGAAGTCACCAAAACTTATGATTAAATTTCAGGTAATTCTTTAGGCAGATTCATTCATCCTTAGCAAATTTTCTTTCTTTTTTTTTTGGAGTTGAGAGTCTCACTCACTCTGTCGCCCAGACTGGAGTGCAGTGGCTGCTCCCGGCCACCACAACCTCGACCTGCTGGGCTCCGGCGATCCTTCCGCCTCAGCCTTTCCAAGTAGCTGGAACTACAGGCACGCACTACCACACCCGGCTAGTTTTTTGATTTATTGTAGAGATGAGGTCTCACCAAGTTGCCCAGGCGGGTCTCGAACCCATGGGCTCAGGCAATTCACTCACCTCAGCCTTCCAAAGCACGGGATTACAGGCTGAGCCACCGAGCCCGGCTAGCAAATTTTATTTCAAAACATTCATGAAAGGTGCCTTTTTATCTGCCTAAGAATGTTGTTCATATAATCATGATTTTTAAAAAATTCCTGCTTCATAGAATTCAGGAAATAAAATCTCTGAATCTAAAACAAAGAGCTCCCTGACCTGAGAAAAATATTAGATATAAGGTAAGAGAGACAGATACAACTTTAGACTGAGCTTTTAGATTTTTAGTCAAAAACCAAAATAAAACCCTCTGCCCAAAATCATTGTGGATTTTCATCCTAGATAGGAGGGTGCTGTATTGGAGTACAGAGAGCAAATATTTGAGAAAAAAGAGCATGTGTGTGTTTGAGCCCTGAAAATGGAAGAGATGAGATTAGCAACTAAGATTAGTGAGTAGGTAGAATGGCTTGAGGTTGTGAGGAGAAATTGGAAACCTTTAACTTGCTAATAGTACAGAGATTGCAGGATGATAAAATGGAGAGTCGGTTAAGCTGTCCAGAACTTTTTAAATTAAGACGGAGAAGAGAGAGCAACTAGAGGGAACTTCTGTGGGATGTGTTGATTAGGATAAGGTTCTGCTTAGAGAAACTGGATATACATGTCTGTATTCTTCAATGATCAGTGACTGCAGGAGGAATGAAAACAAAAGTTTGTATTAACACTTTAAATTTGTTTATTCTGTAGAATAGGATTACTGAAGGTCCCCTTTAGTAGGGAAACTTCTGAATCTAGAGAGAAAACACAAGAGTTGTGGAAGAACTCAGTCATGTGCATTAACACTTGGACCAAAATTAGGAAATAGATAATGTGTGTGGGCCAGGTGCTATGGCTCAAGCCTGTAATCCCAGCACTTTGGAAAGCCTTGGTGGGAGAATCACTTGAGGCCAGGAGTGCAAGACCAGCCTGGGCAACATGTTGAGACCCTTTATTTACCAAGAAAAAAAAATTTTTTTTTAAATTAGCCTGGCATGGTAGTGTGCCCCTGTAGTTCCAGCTACTTGAGAGACTGAGGTGGGAGGATGTCTTGAGTGCAGGAGGTTGAGGTTACAGTGAGCTGGCTGTTTGCGCCACTGCTCTACAGCTTGGGTGATAGAGCAAGATCTTGTCTCCAAAAACAATTTTTATAATCAACCTGGGAAACAACGAAGATGAGAAAGTGATTGAATAGTCTTTAATGGTAAGCAGAAAATACTAGCACCAGATATTAGCATGTCAGTGTCTAAGAGATAGAGAACACATCTGACAGCTTTTGAAATAGAAGAACTTTAGAGACATTCTAAAGTTCCTAACCTCCCCTCAGTACATACAGATTAATAGAAATTATTTAGTTAAAGTGGTTACCCACTGCTCCCGGACAAGAATTTGCATTTCTAACAAGTTGCCAGATGATGCCAATTCTACTGATCTTGTTTCCATACCTTGAGAGCCACTAGTTTAGAGTGTCTAGCACTTATTCCACAGTAGAGGTAAGGGAAAACACACACACACAAAAATAGAGTGTTTAACTTGGTGGTTCTCAACTGGGGACAGTTTTGCTCCCCCAGAGAATATTTGGCAGTATCCAGAGAGATTTCAAAAAGATTGCCAAAAATTGTGTATGAGTTATTATGAGCATCTGGTGGGTAGAGGCCAGGTATGCTGATAAACATTCTGTAATGCACTAGACAGTCCCCACAACAAAATTACACAGACCAAAACATCAGTAGTGCCAACTTATAGAAACACTGATCTAGCAGCTTTTTCTCAGCTAGATTTCTATGAGACTATGATGTCTTAATGCTGTAAAGTATCCAATGGATGTAATGAATTAATTTGCCTTCAGTGCATCTAGAATGGGGTGTCCTTGGAAAAATTGGAAAATAATCATTTAAATGGGAAAAAAAGCCAGGCTCGGTGGCTCAGCCTGTAATCCCGTGCCTTTGGGAGGCTGAGGTGAGTGGATTGCCTGA
>NW_007252282.1:372751-399380 GCF_000164805.1 Carlito syrichta | reverse complement strand
AAATCAGCCGGGCGTGGTAGCGCATGCCTGTAATTCTGGCTACTTGGAAGGCTGAAGCGGGAAGATCGCTGGAGCCCAGCAGGTCGAGGCTGTGGTGGCCGAGAACGGCCACGGCACTCCAGTCTGGGCGACAGAGTGAGACTCCAACTCAAAAAAAAAGGGGGAAAAAAAATGATCATTTTTTGTGTTTTTAGTTCAGATGAGGAATCTTGGTTGAGAAAATCTGTGTGGGATTCTTAAGGCAGAATAGATATTCTTTGGGATAGGGACCTGTCCATTGTGTCTAAATGTAGTAGAATAGGCTCTATGAATCCAAAAATATCTTTCAGCCCTTAATTAAAAAACATAAAAAAGAATTAAATCTGAGATGTGGCTAGCAGTAGGCAAGCAACATGTGAGCAGGCTGCATGTTCTTCGCATCCTCATTGTACTGCATCTTGTAGAACACAAACTGGCCTGGGCCTCTAATATCTTCTCTATTTCCCATTTAATTACTCCTGACCCCAGGTGAGGGAGGGATAGTTGCTCTTGTGTGTGTGTTGATCTGATTCTGGGTGGCTGTGGACAGACCTGGGTACCCAGGGTACCCAGGTCTGCTCTTGTCTCAGGCTTAGAGTTGGTCTCTTACCATTAAATGCAGCCAGTCTTGAATGGAGATCACAGTCTCTCACATGATCCATTCTCCTTTTCCTCCAAAACAAGAAAAACATAACAAGACAAAAAAATTAAATCAGTAAATTAGACCTAGTAAAACTCTACCTGAGTGAACATGTCATACTTTATACTTGGTTTCCCTTGTACTTGAGAGAGATTCTCTTGTACTTACTTATAGATATTTTTGTGCTGCTTCTCTGTCATTTTAGGGTGGCTAAAATGAAAGTTTCCAAAAATCTTTGTGCTTTTTGTGGGAGTAGTCTTCCCAGTATAGTTAATATTTTAAGATTCCTTTGAAATGCTAATTTTCATTCATTTTGGTGTCCCCAAAATCTTAAATAATTTAAGTTTCCAAACCATCAGAATCAGTATAGATATTGAATTCTCAGATTATTTCCTGTTTTATCCTTATTTGTGTGAGTTTATTTTCAATTCAACTTCATATCTTGGTTTGAGATCCAGATGGTCACATATTGCAAATGTAGAATATCACAGATGACAAATAATATTTGTGGCTAGTAACTTAGAACCCTACCCCTCATCTTAAGGTATGGGCCCAAAAATAGTTAATTAAAGTATAGGTGTCGACTGGGCACAGTGCTCACACTTGTAATCTGGAGACTGAGACAAGAGGATTGCTTGAGCCCTGGAGTTCGAGACCAGCCTAGGCAACATAGTGAGATCTTGTCCCCACGAAAATAATAATGAAAAGAAACAGCCAGGTTTGGCTGTACATGCCTGTAGACAGAGCTACGCGGAGACTGAGGTGGAAGATCACCTGAAGCCAGGAGGTCAAAGGCGTGAGCTGCGAACATGCCACTCTTCTAGTCTGGGAGACAGAGTGAGACCCCAACTCAAAAAAAAAAAAAAAAAAGGGACAAGACCCATAACTTCATAATCTATGTGTTATTCAGTGTCATTCTGAAATCACCCTTTTTGTCTAATACCTTTGACTCCATCTCTGAAGAACAGATAGAATTTTGTTGAAGCCTGCCTAGGTATACAAATAATCATTTTCTAAATATTCTGTATAGCTTGCTAAATATTCTCTATATTCTACGTGCTAAAATGTTATTTAAGAGTCTGTAGACATTGACTACAGCATATTTAAGGCTCTCTCGTTACCTCCTAACCTCGTTTTTAAATAGGTAATTTGAAACAGTGCCACTGTCCTACTGGCTTTGTGTCAGATGAAATGAGTTTTTTTTCCCCTTTGGTGTATGTCTTGAGTTTGTTACTATTGTATTTGAATCCATAGGAAAAAGATATTTATTATATCTAAAGGAACTTTGTCTATCACTTTACTGTCAGATTGAATTTTAATCGTATTTTATACTATTCAAAGTGTTCTCTCATGTATCTTCTCATTTGCTAGGGATTACATCAATACTTTGTCCATAGGGGGAATAGTTGCCTATCATTACTTAATAAGTTTTGCTCTGTTATACTTTTTAATTTTTTTTTTTTTTTTTAGAAACAGGGTCATCCTATGTTGCCTAGGTTGGCCTCAAACTCCTAGACTCAATCACCTTGGCCCCTTGAGTAGCTGGGATTATAGGCACACACCACTGTTTCCGGCTTTCTGTTATGCTTTTACAATATAATTTATGGCCGGGCACAGTGGTTCATGCCTGTAATCCCAGCACTTGGGGAGACCAAGGCAAAAGGATTGCTTGAACTCAGGGGTTCAAGACTAGCCTGGGAAACTTGGTGAGGCCTCATCTCTACAATAAATCAAAAAATTAGCTGGATGTGGTTCTTGGAAGACTGAAGCAGAAGGATCACCTGAGCCCAGCAGATCAAGACTGCCATAGCCATGATTGTGCCATTGTACTACAACCTGGGTAACAGAGTGAGACTCTGACTCAAAACAAACAAACAAACATATATATGTATATGTATATTACATACATACATATATACATACACATAAATATATGTATAATTTATATTTGACACCTGTAGTTCCAATAAAAATACAGGTAAGAATTTTTAGTTTTGTGTATTTTATTTTATTTGAGTCTGAGTCTTACTCTGTTGCCCAGGCTGGAGTGTCCAGGCTGGAGTGCAGTGGCATGCTCACTACCATCACAACCTCAACCTGCTGGGCTCAGGCAGTCCTTCCACCTCAGCCTTCCAAATAGCTAGAGCCACAGGTGTGTGCCACCATGCCAGGCTAATTTTTTTATTTATTGTAGAGACGAGGTCTCGCCAAGTGGCTCAGGCTGGTCTCGAACCCCGGGGCTCAGGCAGTTCCTCTTGCATCCGTTTCCCAAATTGCTGGCTTTACAGGTGTGAGCCACCACTCCTGGCTTGCAATCAGTGACCTTTGATATTGCTATTGTAATTGCTTTGGGGCACTACGAACCACACTTATGTAAGATGGCAAACTTATTTGATGAATGTTCCATGTGTCCTGACTGCTCGATTGACTGTTGTTCTCCCGTCTTTCTCCCTCTTTTTGGGCCTCCCTATCTCCTGAGAGACACAGTATTTAAATTAGACCTGTAAGTGTTCAAATGGAAGGGAGAGTCATATATGTCTTACTTTAAATCAAAAGCTAGAAATGATTAAGCTTAGTGAGGAAGGCATGTTGAAAGCCAGGACAGGCTGAAAACCAGGCCTCTTGCATCAGTCAGCCAAGTTGTGAATGTAAAGGAAAAGTTCTTGAAGGAATTAAAGGTGCTACTCCAGTGTACACACGAATGACAAGAAAGTGAAATAGCCTTATTGCTGGTATGGAAAAAGTTTAAGTAGTCTGGATAGATCAGATCAACTGCAACATTCCCTTTAGATCAAAGTCTAATCCAGAGCAAGGCCTAACTAATTCTCTTCACTTCTGTGAAGGCTGAGAGAGGTAAGGAAGGTACTGAAGAAATATTTGAAGCTAGTAGATGTTGCTTTATGAGGTTTAGGGAAGGAACTGTCTCCATAACATAAATGTGCAAAGTGAAGCAGCAAGTGCTGATACAGAAGTTGTAGCAAGTTCTCCAGAAGATCCAGCTGAGATCATTGATGAACGTGGCTACACTAAACAATAGATTTTCAATGTAGATGAAATAGCTTTATATCGGAGGGAGATCCCATTTAGGACTTTTGTAGCTAGAGAGGTCAATTCCTGGCTTCAAAGGGCAGGCCGACCCTCTTGTTAGGGGCTAATGCGGCTGGTGATGTTAATTTGAAGTCAGTGCTCATTTGTCAGTCTGAAAATCCTAGATCCCTGAAGAATTAGACTAAATCTATTCTGCCTGTGCTCTATAAATGGAACAACAAAGTCTGAATGACAGCACATCTCTTTACAGCATGGTTTTCTGAATTTTTTTAAAAGTCTGTAGTTGAGGGCGACTACTCAGATAAAAAGATTTCTTTCAAAATATTGCTGCTCATTGACAGTCCATCTACTCACCCAGGAGTTGTGATGGAGATGTACAAGGAGGTTAATGTTGTTTCATGTCTGCTAACACAACGTCCATTCTGCAACCCATGCATCAAGGAGTGATTTCAACTTTTAAGTCTTATATAAGAAATACATTTTATAAGGCTATAGCTGCCATAGACAGTGATTCATCTGATGGATCTGGGCAGAATAAATAGAAAGCCTTCTGGAAGAATTCTAGATGTCTTTAAGAACATTTGAGATCATGCAAGGAGGTGTTAAAATGTCAGTAAGAACAGGAGTTTGGAAAAAGTTGATTCCACCCCTTCTGGGTGACTTGGAGGGGTTCAAGACTTTAGTGGAAGAAGTCACTACAGATGTGGTGGAAATAGCAAGAGAACTAGAATTAGAAGTGGAACCTGAAGATGTGACCGAATTGCTGCAATCTCACTTGAATGGATGAGGAATTTGCTTCTTATGGATGAGCAGAGAAAATGGTTTCTTGAGATGGAATCTGGCTTTGGTAGATCTACTACATCTTTCTATTTGACAATTAAATTGACATCATTTTAAAGTCAAATTCAAGGTTATGTCCTTTTTTTTTACTATTTCTTTTTTTAATTTAATAATGGATTTATTTAAAATGACATGTACTAATTAGAGTAACTTTTTCTAGGTAGTTTTAAATATTTCTTTTGAGATATATGTTTCTTTAAATTCAGTCTTGACTGGGAAATGTGAAACAGCAAAGAGTTTCAGTTTCCTTAAGTAAGTTCTTATATGTTTAGAGTGTCAAATATCTCTAGAACTAAACAATATCCTCTTGATTCTTTAGCTTTTCACAATTTTTTCCCAAACAATCTGGGAAATTAGAAAAGTTGTTACTTAAAAAACAAGAGAATGAAATGATGCTCCAGAAGGAATCAGGAGACTTCCATGACAATACTTATCTCTTCCATTTTTCTTCTAGCATTAGAATTGAAAAAATTAATTGCCTAGTGTTGCTTATTGCTTATAGTAATTAGAGGAATTAGAATGTTTCTAGCAAAAATAAAATAGCATCACTGCATTCCAGCCTGAGAGACAGAGTGAGACGAGACACAGTCTCTAAAAAAGTAAATTTTAAAAAATTAACTAAGAAAAAAAAAACAGAAAAGACTAACCTTTGACTATGATCAAAAGGTAGCTGATACTAAAATCGATTCAAAATACATTTGTTCAAAGAAGTATTGAGCAATTACAAAATTAAGCTCGAAGAGAATATTTTTACTGAATAGGACAATTAATTAATTAAAATAATTTATTCAGATAAATTCAGTGAATTTTGCTGCTTTGTCTTACACATTCAGACTCCTTTCTAACATTGTTTCCAGTTAAGGCTTCTGGGCTTAATTAAGTTGGAGGATGGGCCTCCTAACCCTCCTGAATATGGATTTATAACCCTACACATCCTATTTGGTGTATGCAGGCATCTGTAGAAGACTGAGGAGATTTTAAGACAGTCCTTAGTAATTGATTTTTTTATGTGTGAAATCCAACTTATGAGAAAGATGTTCCAGGCTTCATTTAAAAGAGAAAAATGGTCTGTTTTACATTTAAAAAAAAATTTCAGTAGTTTTTGGGGCTGGTACAAAAGTTTTGGTCTAGGGCTTTAAGTGTACCCACCACCCCCACCTGTGCACATTGTACCTGATAGGTGATTATTTTGTCCTTTCACCCCTTCCCCACTCCCCCTTTTAGAGTCTCCAGTATCAATAATACTGTTCAAAAATTATATTGAGGCCAGCCTGGGCAGGGAGACCTCCATCTCAAAAGAAAAGAAAAGAAAAGAAAGTGTGCGTTTATTTTAAAACCAGGCAAGGACATATTTACAGATGTATAGCTTCCGTTATGGAATTTTTACCCCGAGAAATTTACATCTATATAGCTAGTACTTTTATCACTTTCAATAGGATTTGGTAGTAAAGCTGCCCCCCCCCCCCCCTTTTTTTTTTTGAGTTGGAGTCTCACTCTGTCGCCCAGACTGGAGTGCAGTGGCTGCTCCCGGCCACCGCAGCCTCGACCTGCTGGGCTCCGGCGATCTTTCCGCCTCAGCCTTCCAAGTAGCCGGAATTTATAGGCATGCGCTACCACGCCCAGCTGATTTTTTGATTTATTGTAGAGATGAGGTCTCCCCGCCCAGGCAGGTCTCGAACCCGGGGGCTCAGGCAGTCCACTCACCTCAGCCTCCCAAAGGCGCGGGATTACAGGCTGAGCCACCGAGCCCAGCAAAGCTGCACCTTTTAAACAAGTTTTTCTAAGACTGAAAAGTGCTTGGCAGAGAAGAATTTTAGGAATTTGGAGGTAGGGATGTGAGTGAAGCCAGAGTCTAGCTACAGACAAGAAACTTCCCCTTTTCAGTTCCTCTCTGTAAAAAAAGGACAGCTTCCCCAAGAGATTCATGGATGTTGGGAAAGCAGGAATGGGGAAATTGTTGATTTTTGGGGAATGTGAGATGAGTCATGGAGGAGTACCCAAGACATTGATAGGTGAGGGTACAGAAAATAACGTGATGTCATTTTATTAAATGTTTTTCTTAAACTCACTTCAGTAAGCAGAAAACACTTTTAAAGAAACATGTGAATGACAGCGGCTATTTATCTTACCCTGTAGCTGATTTGAAGTACTCATTATAAAGTTTTTTATGTTAGCCATTTCTGTGTCTGATCTTAAATGAAGTTTGTATGTTACAAAATATTAAAAATGAAGAGCTAGATATTAGTAAAAAGTAGTAGCAGATGATGAGGAACAAATGATGACCCAAGGACTATTAGTGAAAGTGTCTCTAAATTCATGCTTTGATATGTGACCTCTCTTCCAAAAACAGCACTGACAGGTGAAATATTTAAAACAAAACAAAACGTTGCTAGGCTTAAAAATCGAACTTAACATCTCCCTGAAATAGAATAGCAAAGTGTTCTACATAACCAAACTCTGGGGCCAGAAGTTGACAGTGGTAAACAGGAATTATATTCCTTCAGGGTTAACAAAGTCTAAAAAAGACCACGTGAGAAGGAAGTAGCAACTTGGCTTTCAGCTTGAAACCAAGGGTTCTGTCTCCTTGAAAGGAGGCCAAAAAAAAAAAAAACCAGCATCTTGCTTCTTGGTGTTAAAAACTTTTTTCATAAGCTGTAGACTTAAGGAATTTGAGAATGAAGACACCCTTATGACCACAGATTTATCCAGTTTATCCAGTTTGCTTTGTTAGTGTTTGTCTGCAGCATCCCTGATGTTTTTATAGAATTGGAGTCCCAAAATACCATTATAAAGATCTAGTTCTGGGCTGATGGCAAGGTATATTTAAATTTAAAAAAACCAAAACTTCAGACAAATTTAACAGTTTAGTTGAGAAAAGATGGTTTGCAAATTAGGCACCTCACCACTCCCCCCACCACAATAGAGCAAGGCTGGTCTTGCTGCATGGTTGGAGAGGATTTATGGACAGAAAATGGAAGTGAGGTACAGAAGCAGTCAGACTGGTAACAGCTAGGCAGTTGCCTTATCTGAGCCCAGTTTGAACAGTTGGCCACCTATGATTGGCCAAGTCTCAGTGATTGGTAATACTGTAGCTTACAGTCTGTTTACACATCCAGTTAGGCTGCAGTTCAGTATGTACAGATAAACATTTAGGCCAAACTTAAAATATGTAGAGGCAGTTTTAGGCTAAACTTAGTAAATATAAAGGGGGGAAACACCTGGAAATATGCTGGGGAAGAGGTAGTAAATGGGAGTTAAAAGAGAGAGAACAAACAAAAAATCTGAGCCTGCCAACTCACATTTCAGAACATTAAAAACAACAACAACAAAAAGCTAATACTCAGGAGGGCCATTAGAAATGATCCACAAGTGACACATACACATGAACAAAATCTTTTTGTGAAAAATCTTAAGCTCTTAGAAGGAAAAAAAATGTTTTAGAGACAGTTATAGTTCACTATAACTTTGAGCTCCTGGACTCAAGGGATCTTCCTGCCTTGGCCTTCTGAATAGCTATAACTATAGGTGTGCACCACCACACCCAGGTAATTTTTAAACGTATTTTGTATTGATGGGGTCTTGTTTCCCAGTCTGGTCTGGAACACCTGGCCTTCCCACCTTGGCCTCCTAAAGTGCTGGGATTATGGATGTTGAACCCCTGTGCCCAGCCCTATATATCTTTTTTTTTTGGTTTGTTTTTATTTGAATAGCTTTGGGAATCCAAATGGTTTTTTTGGTTACATGGTATAGTGGTGAAGAAGTCTGGGCTTTTAAGTGTATGTGTCACCCCCACTAGTGCACAAACAGGTGATTTTTAACTCCTTCCTACCCTCCCCCTTCTGAGTCTCCATTGTCCATTATACTCTTTTTTTTTTTTTGAGTCGGAGTCTCACTCTGTCACTCAGACTGGAGTGCAGTGGCACGCTCCCAGCCACTACAGCCTCGACCTGCTGGGCTCCGGCGATCCTTCTACCTCAGCCTTCCAAGTAACTGGAATTGCAGGCGCACGCTACTACGCCCAGCTAAGTTTTTAATTTATTGTAGAGATGAGGTCTCTCCAAGTTGCCCAGGCGGGTCTCAAACCCGCGGGCTCAGGCAATCCACTCACCTCAGCTTCCCAAAGCGCGGGATTACAGGCTGAGCCACCAAACCCGGCTCATTAAACCATTTTGTATACCTATGCAGACCTTTAGTTTGGCTCTCACTTATAAATGAGAATGTGCAGTATGTGCAGTATTTCCTATTCCTGCATTATTTCAGTTAGGATGGTGGTTTCCAGTTCCATCCAAGTTGACTGCAGAAGACATTACTTCACTATTTTTAATGACTTAATAGTATAAATGGTGTGTGTGTGTGTGTGTGTGTGTCTGTATATGGACACCACATTTTCATTATCCACTGATCAGTTGATGGGCATTTAGGTTGATTCTGTATCTTTGCAGTTGCGAATTGTGCTGTGATGACCATACAAGTGCAGGTGCCTTTTTGTATAACGACCTCTGTTCCTTTGGGTAAATACAAGTAGTGGGATTGCTAGATTGAAAAGTAGATCTGCTTTTACCTTACCATACCAGTTTCCATAGAAGTTGTACTCATTTAGACACCTACCAACAGTGTATAAGTATTTCCTTTTCACCATATTTATGCTATCATCTTTTTTTTTTTTTTAAATAATGGCTTTTTTGACTGATTTCTTTATTCTGTTCTATTGGATCATGTGTCTGCCCTTGTACCGGTATCATGTGGTTTTGGTTACGATAGCTTTGTAATATAGTTGAAGTTGAGTAATATGATGCCTCCAACTTTGTTATTTTTGTTTAGGATTGCTTTGTCTATTCTGGCTCTTTTTTGTTTTCATGTGAATTTTTGGATCTTTTTTCTCATTTTGTGAAAAATAACGTTGGTAGTTTGATAGGGAATGTGTTGACTATGTAGTTTAATTTGAGTAGTATGTCATTATTATAATGTTGATTCTTCTAATCGGTGAGCATGGGATGTTTTTCCATTTGCTTGTGTCCTCTACAATGTCTTTCATTGGTGTCTTGTAGTTCTCCTTATAAAGATCTTTCACCTCCTTGGTTAAATATATTTCTAGGTATTTTAATTTTTTGGCAGCTATTGTAAATGGGATTGAGCTCTTGATTTAATTCTCAGCTTGGTTTTTATTGGTATGTAGCTATGCTACTGGGTTTATGTGTATTGATTTTTGTAACCTGAGACTTTTACTGAATTTATTTATCATGTCCAGGAGCCTTTTGGAGGAGTCTCTAGGATTTTATAGTTATAAGTCATATCAATAGCAAGCAGAAATAATTTGATTTCTTCTTTTCCAATTCAGATACCCTTTATTTCTTTCTCTTGCCTGATTGTTCCGGCTAGGAATTTCCCAGCCCTATATATCTTCATGATCTTGATCTAAAAAAACTTTTTCTTTTAAAAGAAAGAAATAATAAAAGAAAACTTAATAAATTGCATTTTAAAATTCTATACATCAAAAGGCATTACAAAGTGAGAAAGAAGCTACCAGTTGATAAATATATTTTCAACATACATTATCAAGTAGGAATTATTATCCAAATCTGAAAATACCTTTTAGATGCCAGGCATGGTGGCTCACACCTGTAATCCCAGCACTTTGGGAGGTGGAGACAAAAGGATTGCCTGAGCCCAGAGGTTCAAGACCAGCCTGGGCAACTTGACGAGACCTCATCTCTACAATAAGTCAAAAAATTAGCTGGGCATGGTACCTTGTGCCTATGGTTCCAGCTACTTGGAAGGCTGAGGTGGAAGGATCTCCTGAGCCCAGCAGGTGGAGGCTGTGGTGGCCATGAGTGTGCCACTGCACTCCAGCCTGGGCTACAGAGTGAGACTCCGACTCAAAAAAAAAAAAAAGAAAAAGAAAATACCTTTTAGATAAATAACAATCCAAAAGGAAATGGAAAAGGATTTGAGTAAGCAATTCACAAATAGGAGCCTGGATTGTTAGTAAACATCTGAAAAGATGTATTATTAATCAAGGAAATGCTAGAAAGGGGGATAAAAAATATTCAGGATGGTCTCACATTAGCAAATAAATCCTGTGTCCAGAAGTAACACTTCACTTAGACCCTGAGTTATCTGAAATGATTAGAGCTTGTCTGCTGACCAATAGGAAATGAACCATGACTAAGAAATAAACCTTTGTTGTGTAAAGCCACTGAGATTTTGTGATTGTTACTGCACATAATTTAGTTTATTTTGACTGATGCAGAGATATAAATGGCTTGAGGGTTGACTTTGAAGTATATGTGTTGATGTAACTTTAAATTTGCTTGCTATGATCATGTATTTCTTATTTTTTTAAAAATTGCTCTGGTTACCATGTAGAGATTGGATTGTGAGAGATTTTGGAGAAAGCTGTCAGGAGGCTGTTAAAAGCTGTTCAGTGAAGAGATGATAGTCAAGACTAGGATGGTGTGTTGGATAGAGAGTGGTATATATAGATGGAAGCTAGAGATACTTCATTGCTGTAGTGATCCACTTGGATGTGCTATATGTTTCTGCAATGGGGTTTTTACAGTGAGCATCCAACACTTCTGTAAGCCAAAAATAAAGTTATTCATGCTCCTCCAGACCTTTTTACCATGTCGTCTACAGACCAAAGGTTATAGGACAGAGTGTAACATTCTACCCATTCTATCTTGCTAACTTTACCTTTTTTTACCTGTTCCCTAATGTGCAGGCACGCACGCATACACACACACAGACAGACTGTCGCTATTTCTTTCTTCATACATTCTCCCTCTCTCGTTCATTAGAACTGAAAACTTTATAATTCCTATTTTTATGGTTTTGTTCACATTGTTCTTGAATACCTTTGTTTACTTTTTTTTTTTTTTTTAGTTGGGGTTTCCCTCTGTTGCCCATGCTAGAGTGTAGTGGCACAATCACAACTCATCGCCGCCTCGACCTCCTGGACTCGGGTGATCTTCTGCCTCAGCCTCCTGAGTAGTACTACCTGTATTGTTTTTGTACAGGCAGGGTTTTGCTATGTTGCTGGTTTTGAACTCTTGGGCTCAAGTAATTCTCCTGCCTTGGCCTCCCAAAGTGCTAGGATTGTAAGTGTGAGCCACCACACTCGACCCTCTTGATATCTTACTTAACTTTTTCAGGTCCATTACAAATTCTTTATATTTTCACATGCTTCTAACCATAAGCTTGTGTGTGTGACTGTAGCATTTTATTTACTTGTGTCGTGGCACTTTTCCTTTCAAACTTTTATTTATTTATTTATTGGCTAAGTTATTGACACTACTCTTCACCCTGTTGCCTAGATCGCAAGTAGAGCAGTTATCTTTGGTTTTTGATTATTTCTTTACTCCCACACTTACAGCCACTGGAGCATTCCACTAGATGCCAACAGAATTCCGTCAGTCCTAAGGGGAATTATCTAACATGATCTAGAAACAACTATAGCATATGTAGCATACAGAAGTTATTTTTTAACCTTCTCAGTAACTCTTGAGTTAGTTTCTTATTCCTGTGTTACAAATGAGAGACTAATGTTCAAAGAGGCTAACTTGTGCAAGGTCAGATGTTAAATTTTTTGTGTGACTTCAAGGCTTATGCTAGTTCCATTTGGTTCCATACGCATCTCTCTAATCCATTCCCTTCTTGTTTTCTTCAGTTCCTGCATTTCTTTCTATATATTAATGCAATAGCTTTCTAACTGGTAGATGCCCCTCTTCTCTCCCTCCTCTAATCTCTTTTTTTTATACTCTGCCAGTGTATTTCTAAAATATAGATCCATTCATTTTATTCCCCTGTTTAGAATTCTTCAGTGGTTCCCAGTAGCCTACAAAATGAAATTCAGACTCCTTATCATGGCACATCCATCATCTGGTTCCTGCTTACATTTTCAGCATCATTTCCTATTACTCCCCCTTCCCCACTCTGCATTCCAGTAACACAACTATTTATGGTTACTGCACTTAACACATTCTCTCTGCGCTTTTGCTTATTATATTCTTCTTACTTGGAATTTCCTTCTCTTCTGGTCTGCCTTATGAATCTTCATTTATCTATCTAAATTCAGCTGAAGCTTCATTTCTGTGTTGTTGACATAATATTCCTTGAGATTCCCTACAAATTGGGCAGTGTTAGGCTTATCTAAGTTCTCTTACTTCCAAAAGGACAGTTATCATGTTGTACTTTGTTTCTCTCACCTATTAGACAGTGGGGTCCTTGAGGGCAGTATCCTTTTCTTGAACTCATGATGTATTATCTTTTTAACTCTACTCTGTAGTATAGTGTGTGGCACAGTAGGTATTTGTATTATTCTGCTTGGGCTGCCATAGCAAAATAGGTGCCTTAAAACAACAGAAATGTATTTTCTCTCAGGTCTTCAGGCTGGAAGTCTAAGACAGGGTGCCAGCATGGTGTCAGGTTCTGATGAGGGCCGGGGCTGCCTTCTAGTGTAAGAGTGGAGGGAGAGAAGTATATCTCTCATCTTAGAAGGTCATCAAATTTAGTAATTTAACCTTAAATACTACCTAAAATCCCAAGTTCCAAATATAGTTATATTGGAGGACAGGCTTCAACATAAGAATTTGGGGGGCAGGCAACCCCTTTGGGTCCCCTTCCACTCTGGGAGCTTTTCTGTCCTCTCAATAAATCCTGCTTTCTAAAAAAAAAAAAGAATTTTGGGGGAACACAGTTCAGTTATAGCAGTATGTAATATTTGTTGAATGAATTGTTAAATTTTTGTTTTATGATTGACTGTTTACATGACTGTCTACCATCAAATTATACTTTTTTTTTTTTTTGAGTCAGAGTTTCACTCGTGAGTCACCCAGACTGGAGTGCTGTAACTCACTCACAACCACCACAGTGTTGACCTGCTTAGCTCAGGCGATCCTTCTGCCTCAGCCTTCCAAGTAGCCAAAATTACAGGCATGTGATACCGTGCCCTGCCTACTTATTTTTGTTTTTGTTGCATTTGCTTACATAGTGGACATATATCACATTTTCATTATCATTGATTGGTTGATGGGCATTTAGGTTGATTTCACATCTTTGCAATTGTAAATTGTGTTGTGATGCACATGGGGGGCAGGTGTCTTTTTAATATAGTGATCTCTGTTTCTTTGGACAGATACCAAGTATCTGGAATTGCTGAAATTGCTGGATCAAATGGTAGATCTACTTTTAGTTCTTTGAGAATCTCCATGCCAATTTCCATACAGGCTGTACTACTTTATATTCCCACCAACAGTATATAAGCAATCTTTTTTTTTTTTGAGTTGGAGTCTCACTCTGTCACCCAGACTGGAGTGCAGTGGCCGCTCCCGGCCACCGCAGCCTCGACCTGCTGGGCTCCAGCGATCCTTCCGCCTCAGCCTTCCGAGTAGCCGTAATTACAGGCATGCGCTGCCACACCCGGCTGATTTTTTGATTTATTGTAGAGATGAGGTCTTGTATAAGCATTCTTTTATTCTCTGCATCTGTACCAACATTTGCACCATCATTTAAAAAAAAAAAAATAATATGCCCATTCTGACTGGGTTTTGATTTTCATTTCCCTAACGATTAGTGATAGAGATAATTTTTTCATATTTTTGTTGGGTATTTTTATATCTTTTGAAAGATGTCTGTTCATGTTGTTTGCCCACTTTTTAGTAGGGCTATTTGCTTTTTTTCTTGCTGATTTGTTTAGTTCTTTGTAGTTTCTGGATATTGGTCCTTTGTTGGATGTATGAGGAAGGATCCCAGAAATTGGAATTATCTTTTTGGAGGGTGGGCCCCTTGTAGTACAGGTTTCCCCTCTAGGTAAATGTTCTAGGAATCTATTGGCATCAGTGTACCTCCTAATGTTGTTGTGAGGCTGTGTTCAGCTTCAGTTAGTTTTTTCCCCTGAGATTCTTTCAGTGCATTTGCGCATTTCACTCATCAGTGATTTATGAGCACACTTGTCCACACCACACTGAGTATTCAGCAGTTTTGACCCAAAACTTCGTGATCCTTATTCCCTACCCTTCCTGAAGTTCACCCATTCTCACCCCAAGAGACTTTTTTTTTTATTGTTTCCTTGGAAAACAAAAGTCCTTAAAGGGAATCATTTTGCTGATGGGGAAAAGATGAAACAAAAAACAGCAGAACCACTAAAAGGCAATTAATGATTTCAAAAACTGTTTTGAGCAGTGGAAAAGCATCTCAGTAGGTGTATTGCATCAAACAGAGAGTACTTTGAAGGTACCTGGAAGGTAGCTGAAGCTTAAACATGTAAGAATAAATACACATTTTTAAATAAATAAATTCTGGGTTATTTTGGGTCCCCCTCATATAGTTTGTATCTTCCCCCATTCTCTAGGTTACCTATTTGTTCTGTTAATTATTTCTTTTGCTATGCAGAAACTTTATAGTTTAATTAAGCCCCACTTACTTATTTTTGTTTTTGTTGCATTTGCTTTTGGAGTTTTAGCCATAAATTCTTTGTCTAGGCCGATGTGATACTAGTTTTTCTTCTAGTATTTTTATAGTTTCAGGTCTGACATTTAAGTCTTCAATCCATCTTGAATTAATTTTTGTATATGGAGAGAGATAGGGATCAAGTTTCATTTTTCTCCAGGTAGTTAATCCAGTTTTCCAGGCATCATTTATTGAATAGGAAAGACATAATGTTTTTTAGAATTTTTTAGAATACTCTGATGCTATCAGTAAGTCTTGAGAGTAATACAAACATAGGTATGAATTTTGTTTATATCAATTTCAGTGACCTTGGTCAATTGACTTGAGCATCTCTGAGTCTTAGTTTCCTTATCTGTAAAATGATAAATCTATATTACAATTTGGTTTATTTAAATGCATTATACATTGAAATGTAAAACATGCATTTATATTTATGTACCACATAGCAGTGTTTTGGCCAGCAACGGACCAAAAAAACTGGTGGTTCCAGAAGATTATAACATATTTGCTGTACCTTTTCTATGTTTAGATGTGTTTAGATACTCACCCTTGTGTTACAATTCCCTACAGTATTCAGTCATACAGTAACATGGTTCTATAGCCTAGGAGCCTATAGGCTGTACAATCTAGGTTTGTGTTAAGTACATTCTATAATTACACAATGACAAAGTCTCCTAACACCATTTCTCAGAACTTATTCCCATTCCCATTATTAGGCCACACATAACTGTGTTTTAAAATGTTAACAGTATTAAGAGGATAGCCAGTGAAAAATTATTTTTTCTACTGTAGATCGCTAATTCTTTTTCTTCATATATATGTGTTTATGTATGTGTATATATACATATACATGTATATATATATGATGAAAATATATATATTTGAGTCAGAGTGTCACTGTTGCCCAGGCTAGAATGCAGCGGCACACTCACAGCCACTGCAGCCCTGACTGACTGGGCTCAGGCAATCCTTCTGCCTCAGCCTTCTAAGTAGCTGGAACCACAGGCACAAGCCACCATGCCCAGCTAATTTTTTTATTTATTGTAGAGACAAGGTCTTGCCAAGTTGCCCAGGCTGGTCTTGAATCCGTGGGCTCAGCCTTTCCTCTCACCTCAGCTTTCCAAAGTGCTGGGATTGGAGGCATGAGCCACCGAATCTGGCTTCTTTTTATTTTAAGGCAATCATTGTTACCAGTTTCTCCTGTCCTTTCAGAAGTATTCTATTTATATATAAATATAGGTACTTATTTATGAGTATAGGTATGTGTGTGCTTTGTTTCAGGTTGTGATTTACTCCTCTTATTTTCTAGGGATTAGCACTGGCTCACAGGCTCTTAGTAAATGTTTAAATGAATCAGCTAAAGGAAAGGAGTTCAGAAGAGAAAATGTAATTAGCCGGCGTGATAGTATGTGCCTGTAGTTCCGGCTCCTTGGAAGGCTGAGGCGGAAGGATCTCCAGAGCCCAGCAGGTTGAGACTGCAGTGGCCGGGAGCGTGCCACTGCATTCCAGTCTGGGCTCCAGATGAGACTCCAACTCAAAAAAAAAAAAAAAGTACCAAGGCAGAAGAGGTTTAAAAAAAAAAAAACTAAAATGATAAAGTGTTCCTCAACTCTTTAATTTGCTGCTTTGAGGTTTGACCTGACACTATTCCATAACTCTTTGAGGCTGAAAATCATACAGCCATCTGCCAGCTGATAAGGTAGCATCTCTCTAGGATGTTCAAGCACAGTATTGCTTTGTCAGATCTAGAGGTAAGCAAATCCTATGTCTAAATTACTCTTTGAGGCTGAAAATCATATAGCCATCAGCCAGCTAGTTAAGGTAGCAGCTATCTAGGATGTTCAAGAATGTTGCTTTGCCAGATCTAGAGACAAGCAAGTTCTCTGTCTAAATTTCCTCTTTACTGGACCTCTAGGATCTTTTTTTTTTTTTTTTGAGTTTGAGTCTCCTTTGCCCAGGCTGGAGTGCAGTGGCATGCATGCTCACGGCCACTCTAGCGTCGGCCTGCTAGGCTCCGGCAATCCTTCCGCCTCAACTTTCCAAGTAGCTGGAACCACAGATGCACGCTACTACACCCAGCTATTTTTAATTTTATTGTAGAGACAAGGGCTCACCAAGTTGCCCGGGCTGGTCTCGAACCCGCGGGCTCAGACAATCCACTCGCCTCAGTCTCCTAAAGTGTGCTGGGATTACAGGCTGAGCCACTGAGCCCGGCCAACCTCTAGGATCTTTAGGGCTTCTATTAGTCATGATTCTTCAGAGAAACAGAAACAATAGGAGATTTTATATATATAATATATGAAGACTTCAAAAAGTTCATGGAAAATGCATATTATGAAAAAAATATGCAGGCATTTCAAAATTGTTTTGGGCCTAAGTTAACTTGTACTATCTTATTATAACAGACATGTTATAATAAGAATTTAGTTTGAGGCACTAGGAAGGATATGACATCAGTTTGGAAAGAGCCCCATCAGAGCAACATGTATAATTCTAAAATTGAAGCAAGAACAAACACAATTTATTATGAAACTTGGGTAGAGAAATGGTGAAATTATTTATGCTTTACGAAAAGTTTATGGTGACAGTGCCCCAAATAAATCAGCAATTTACAATGGTGAACTCATTTTAAGAAGGGACGAGTAGACGCTGAAGGTAAAACCTGCAGCTGCAGGTTCATACACCCACACTCACTCACAATGGTACCACTTACACATGCCAGTTAACCTAATGGACTCATCTTTGGGATATGGGAGGAAACTGGGGGTACCCAGAGAAAAACCGGGCAGACATGGAGAGAATATGCAAACTCTACAAACAGTAGCCCTGATGAGAGTTGGTCTTTGTTCTCATTAATGTTATAATGAAACGACATTATTCAAGAATTTGCTGTATATTGTTATGGCAACTCCACAGGATTGAAAACAACTCTGAATTATTTTTAAAAATCCAGTCTAGCCGAGTGCAGTGGCTCAAGTCTGTAATCTCAGCATTTTGAGAGGCCACAGCTAGAGGACTGCCTGAGCTCAGAGGTTCAAGACCAGCCTGGGCAACTTGGTGAGACCTTGTCTCTGCAATAAATAAAAATAAAAAAGAAACCTCATGCCTGTAGTTCCAGCTACTTGGAAGGCTGACACGGAATGATCGCCAGAGACCAGCGGGTCAAGGCTGTGGTGACTGTTAGCATGCTACTGCACTCCAGCCTGGCCAACAGAGTGACAATCTGACTCAAAAAAAAAAAAAAAATCTAGTCTTTTGAACAAAGTTACCTGATAGATTTGCCAAAATCCAGTGACATCTCTGGACTCACCTGAATTCCTGACAGGGAAGAGACTGGTCTTTTCAATATCTGTAGCATTATCAAGTTAGACAAATTGTTTATCACTTGGTGGTACATCCAGTTGTGTTCATGAACAATACTTTTGTATTTTAGATTAGCTCTCTCTAGCATAAATTAATGCTTCTTTTGTCTTTGTTTCATAGTGAATTTTGTTGATATTATACGCTCTACATAATAAATTCTTCCTTGGGAGAGGAAGTGGTAGTGATTTTAACTGGATTAAAGTCATAATTCATTTCCTTAAAGAAATTGATATAGTTGCTGGACAGCCAACAGCACTACTGGATGATAACGATATTCATCAGATTTATCTGTTTTTATAATGTCTGCCTTGCTTTCAGGTTTTCTTCTTTAAGATGAAAGCTGTAGCCATCTTCCATTAAAAGGTGGCTATATTCGCCTATATAAAAATTTGAAGCATTTAGATTTAGAACCACTGGAATAGAGATTAAGACTAAAGGTTAGTTCATAAGAGCCTAATTAGAGTGGTTGTGGCAAAGCAGAGAAAAGGAGCAACTCTTGGAAAGAACTAAGATGTTCATTGTGGTAATGTTCTCCTGATTGGGACTGGGGCCTACCCTAAATTAATGTCTTGGCATTTAAATTATGATGCTAATTAATATGTTTTTAAAAATTTTGTACCAAAGGCTGAAATGTGTTATTTTTCTGAGGAAATATAGCATATTGGTGGAGATACCATGTTGCAAACTGAGAATATAATTTAAGGGAAATTATTTACAAGTGAATTTGTATTTTCCAAACTGATACCTGGTTGCATTTGTTCTCAGGAACATTTGTAGATGTTTGTTACTCAGAGTTTATAGCTGTGATCACAGATAGCAGATACATACAGATGATTATATAGAAGTATCAGTTCTAGGAAATAATCACTCATCTATGTTCTTTATATGTATCTGCACGTGTCAGTACTATGTGTGTAGAGAATGGAAGATCATTCCACCACAACCTGCCTGCCCCACTATATTGTTTAACTTAATAAAGAGCACAGGAATAGGAATCAACTTTAATGTGATCAAAAGTACAGTCACCTGGCAATAGAGGATTATTGCAAAATCAGTCGCAATTAACCTAGCCAGGAGGTTAGGATCAGTGAGTCCATGTTTACTACTATTTTTTTCCCCATTCTGAAGACCTTACAGTGGGACAAATGTGGAGGTGTAAGATAGTGATACTGGTGATCCCAACTCTGTGTTAGTTAACCTAGATCTAGGTTAATGTGTGTCTTTGTGTCTTACTGAGCTGTACTCCCATCATGGTTTGGGGGAGTTTTGTCTCCTGAGCTTCTTAGTGGTTTTGTAGGCTATGACCAGCACTGAAACAAAAAGAATAGAAAATATCAGAGTATATCACACATGCAGTCATGCAATGCATAATGATGTCTTGGTCAATGATAATGACTGCGTATATGACGGTGATCCCATAAGATTATAATGAAACTGACAAATTCCTACTGCTTAGTGATGGCATAGCAAAATGCATTACTCAAGTGTTTGTGGTGATGTTGGTGTAAGCAAACCTACCGTACTGCCAGCCACATAAAAGTATAGTACATATAATTACGTGCAGTCCATAAAACTTGATGATAACAAATGACTGTTACTGGTTTATGTATTTACTATAATACACCTTTTATTATTACTTTGGAGTGTACTCCTTCTACTTATAAAAAAAAGTTAACTTCAAAACACCCTCAGGCAGGTCCTTCAGGAATTGTTCCAGAAAAAGGCATTGTTATCATAGGAAATAACAGCTCCATAGTGCTGTTATTCCTGAGGACCTTTTAGTGGGACAAAATGTGGAGGTAGAAGATAGTGGTGGTAATGATCCTGACTCTGTTGTGTTAGAGTTAGCCTCGGTTAATATATGTGTTTGTGTTTTAGTTTCTCAGAAAAAAGTTTATAGGACATAAAGAAATAAAACATTTTGTATAGTTGGACAATGTATGTTTTATACTAAATGATTTTATAAAAAGTAAAAAAGTAAGCCTGGCTTGGTGGCTCAGCCTGTAATGCCGCGCCTTTGGGAGGCTGAGGTGAGTGGATTGCCTGAGCCCGCGGGTTCGAGACCCGCCTGGGCAGCAAAACCTCATCTCTACAATAAATCAGAAAATCAGCTGGGCGTGGTAGAGTATACCTGTAATTCTGGCTACGTGGAAGGCTGAGGTGGAAGAATCGCCGGAGCCCAACAGGTCGAGGCTGCAGTGGCTAGGAGTGGCTACTGCACTCCAGTCTGGGCGACAGAGTGAGACTTCAACTCAAAAAAAAAAAAAGTAAAAAAGTTTTAAAATATCATAAGTTTATAAAGTAAAAAAGGTACAATAAGCTAAGGTTAATTTATTGTCATCTGTCACCACAATCAATTTTAGAACATTTTCTGATCCCACTAAGAAGTCCCATCCATACCCATTAGCAGAAATTCTCCTTCCCCTAGCCATTGGCAACCACTAATCTACTTTCTGTCTCTATGGATTTGTCTATTCTGGACATTTCATATAAATTGAACTGTAGAATATGTAGCCTTTTTAGCTGGCTTCTTTCACTCAGCATGATGTTTTCAAGGTTCATCCATTTTGTAGCATATATCAGTATTTGATTTGTTTTAATTGAAGAAAAAAATTAAAATAAATGTAGTGTTATGTAAGTATAGTATTTATAAAATCTACAGTAGTGCACAGCAGTGTCCTAGGCCTTCACGTTCACTCACCAATCACTCACAGACTCACCTAGAGCAACTTCCAGTTCTGAAAATTCCTTTCATGGTAAGTGTTCTGTTATAGGCATACCATATTTTATCTTTTATACTGTATTTTTACGGTACCATTTTATAAATGTTTAGATACAAAGATAATATTTTGTTACACTTGCCTACAGAATTCAGTATAATAGCATGCTGTACAACTAACCTATAGCCTAGGAGCAACAGGCTATACTATATATACTATACAACTATATAGCCTAGGTGTATGGTAAGCTATCCTATCTAGGCTAAATTTTTGTTTTAGTTTCATGTTTATGTATGTATGCACTAGGTCATGACTCAAAGAGCATTTCTTACACTGTTCTGAATTAACTATAAAATGTATGCATCACTGGTAATAGTGATAATAAGTTGGCAATTTTCATGAAAAAGTTAGTTTTATTTTGAAAAAGAGATCTCATTTACTTCTAGGTCTTATGGATTGAAACAATACGTGACCTATCTTTTGAATTAGTAAGCTTGCCACCCCTAAAAACATTTAAGCAGATCATCTCTCAAAGGTGTTACATGTAAGATGAATTCCTGCTTTATTATGGAAAAATTGACTTCTCTAGTTCTTGCCAAGTAATATTTTGTAATTCTAACTTATATATGGTCCTCTTCCTAGAAACTGATATATTCTTTTTGTACACTTTTTCCAGTTGCACTGAAAATAAACTCAGCCCAAATTGGCTTTGTTGAACTTGGAAGTTTTGCAAGAAACATGACTTTAGAATTCTTCACTAAGTCTTTGTAGAATATTTTGTCTTACAGTGGAAATTGTGTTCCACTCATATTGCTTTTTTTTATTTCCATACTTTCACATTTTATCCAAATGAAAAATTCTTCTTTTTAAAAGTCAGTTAGCATCTATCTTGGGGTCTTTCTCAAAAGCCTTAAATTCATCTCAGGAATTTCAACCTGTTTGTATATCTCTTCTTATATATTCAGTTGTTGCAACAGATTTTAACTTGGTCTATGTTATTTTGTGAAAGTAGTTTTATTCACATATACATGTTCTTTTTATATGACAACTTTATTGGGATAAAATCTACATGCCATATAATTCACCCATTTAAAGTGCAAGATTCAGTGCTTTTTAGCATACTCAGAGTTGTGCACCTGTCACCACAATCAATTTTAAACATTTTTCTGATCCCATTAAGAAGTCCCGCACCCATTGCAGAAATTCTTCATTCACTCCTTCTCCTAGCCTTTGGCAACCACAAATCTACTTTCTACCACTATGGATTTGCCTATTCTGGATATTTCATGTAAATGGAACTATATAATATGTAGCCCCTTCGCGACCCGCCTGGGCAACTTGACGAGACCTCATCTCTACAATAAATCAAAAAATTAGCTGGGCGTGGTAGCGCGCCTATAGTTCCAGCTACTTGGAAGGCTGAGGCGGAAGGATCACCAGAGCCCAGCAGGTCAAGGCTGCGGTGGCCAGGAGCAGCCACTGCACTCCAGTCTGCGCAACAGAGTGAGACTCCAACTCAAAAAATAATAATAATAATACGTAGCCTTTTGTAACTGGCTTCTTTCACTCAGCGTGTTTTCAAGGTTCAACCATGTTGTAGCATATCAGTATTTGATTTGTTTAATTGCTCTATAATACTCCATTATAGATATACTATTTTTTAAATCCATTCTTTAACTGATGGGCATTAGGCTATTTCCATTTTTTTGGTTATTGTTAATAATGCTGTTATAAATATTCACGTACAGCCGGGCTCAGTAGCTCAGCCTGTAATCCTGCGCTTTGGGAGGCTGAGGTGAGTGGATTGCCTGAGCCCACGGGTTCAAGACCCGCCTGGGCAACTTGGCAAGACCTCATCTCTACAATACATCAAAACATCAGCCGGGCATGGTAGCACTTGCCTGTAATTCCGGCTACTCGGAAGGCTGAGGTGGAAGGATCGCCGGAGCCCAGTGGGTCGAGACTGCAGTGGCCGGGAGTGGCCACTGTACTCCAGTCTGGGCGACAGAGTGAGACTCCAACTCAAAAAAATAAATAAAAATTAAATATTCATGTACAAGTTTTTCTGTGGCCATATGCCTTTATATCTCTTGAGGTATATACCTAAGAGTACTACATTTTTAGGTATTTAGGTATTTTGGTATTAAGAGTATTCCACACTTAGGAATACTTAATACCTAAGAATATTCCACACTGAGGAAATGCTGGATCACATGTTTGAGGTGTAAGCGTTCTTTTCATATTCTGGATACTAATCCCTTATCAGATACATGACTTATAAATTCCCCTCCCCCATTCTGTGAATTGTCTTCACTTTCTGGATGGTGTACTTTGAAACACAGAAGTTTTAAATTTTGGTAAAGTTCTGTTTATCTATTTTTCCTTTTGTTGCTTTACTTTTTGGTGTTATAGCTGAGAAAGTATTACCTAATTCAAGGTCACAAAGATATACACCTATGTTTTCTTCTGAGAGTTTCATAGTTTTGTCTCTTATGTTTAGAGTTTCTGATCCATTTTTAGATAATTTTTACATTTGATGTAAGGTAGGGGATCCGGCTTCATTCTTTTTCCCATGAATGTCTAGTTGTCGCAGTACCATTTGTTGAAAAGGCTAATTTTTTCCCCAATGAATTGTCTTGGCACTCTTTTCAAAAATCAGTTGGCCATGTAAGGTTATCTCTGAACTCTCAATTTTGTTCCATTAATGTGTATGTCTGTCTTTATTTCAGTACCACACTACACTATGCTGTCTTGATTTGTTGTTCTGTAGTAAGTTTTCAAATTAGCAAATGTGAATTCTCTGACTTTGTTCTTCTGATTCAAGATATTTTGGCTAATCTGGGGCCCTTGTATTTCCATATAAAGAAGCAGTTTGTCAGTTTCTACAAGAAAGGAAGCTAGCGTTTGATAGGGATTGCATTAACTATGTAGATAAATTTGGGGAATATTGCCATCTTAACAATATGAAGCCTTTTTTTTTTTTTTTTTTTAAAGCAGGATTTATGAGAGGACAGAAAAGCTCCCAGAGTAGGAGGGGGCCCGAGGGGGTTACCCAATATTAAACCTCAACAACCAATGAGCATTGGTTGTCTTTCCATTTATTTAAATCTTAGGACATTTTTTTCAGTTATGTTTTACAGTATTTTTGTTGTTGTTGTTGTTTTGAGTTGGAGTCTCACTCCATCACCCAGACTGGAGTGCAGTGGCCACTCCCGGCCACCGCAGCCTTGCCTGCTGAGCTCTGGCGATCCTTCCGCCTCAGCCTTCCGAGTAGCCGGAATTACAGGCATGTGCTACCATGCCCGGTTGATTTTTTTATTTATTGTAGAGATGAGGTCTTGCTGCCTAGGCGGGTCTTGAACCCGTGGGCTCAGGCAGTCCACTCACCTCAGCCTCCCAAAGGCACGGGATTCCAGGCTGAGCCACCGAGCCCGGCTGTTTTATAGTTTTCATTAAGTATTGCACTCCTTTTGTTAAATTTATTCCTAATAATTTTATTCTTTGATGCTATTCTAAATGGAATCAATTTCTTAATTTCATTTTTGAATTGCTTATTGCTAGTGTACAGACAACAATTGATTTTTGTATATTGATCTTCTTCAAGCAATTCTCTCACCTCAGCCTCCTGAGTACCTGGGACTAAAGGCATGCACCTCTGTGTCTGGGTTGTTGAGTGTTTTAATCATGAAAGGGTGTTGTATATTTCTTAAGACATTAAATGAACATTGATTGGCATTTGTATATTTCCCCACGTAAAAATATGCATAATACTAGTCTTTCAAAGTTTTCTTCCCTCTTTTTTTTTTTCCTGAGGCAGAGTCTGACTCTCACCCACACTGGAGTGCAGTGACACAATTACTGCTCACTACAGCCTTCAGCTCTGGACTCAAGTGATCCTTCTGCCTCAGCCTCCCAAGTAGCTGGGACTGTAGGCACATACCACCACCTATTTTTCTATTTTTTTTAGAGACGAGATCTAGCTATGTTGCCCAGGTTGGTCTTGAACTCCTGGGCTCAAGCAATCCTCCCACCTTGGCCTCCCAAAGTGCTAGGATTACAGGTGTGAGTCACTGTGCCCAGCCTCTCTTTTCTACTTCAAGGGGAAAGCAGAGATAATCATAAGTGGTATGTGGAATAAATATCTCTTT
Organism: Carlito syrichta; assembly: GCF_000164805.1. Lineage (NCBI taxonomy): Eukaryota > Metazoa > Chordata > Mammalia > Primates > Tarsiidae > Carlito > Carlito syrichta. The sequence goes on along the minus strand of NW_007252282.1, from coordinate 374,157 downwards.
TGAAAATTCAAAACACTATTTGAGTACTTGTTGAATAGTTATTAATTTACTTCATTTAAAAATTATAAAATGTGCTGAAAGTGAAATAATAGAAATGTTTTCTTGGAGAGTCACATAATTTATCTTAGTTAATCTCTTATAAATAGAAGGTATTAGTCCAAGTGAATCTTAAGGTTCTTATCATCCTCAAATTTCAGTGATCTGTGACTTTACAATTCATCTGTGTCATATGGTCCCCCAGCATAAAATCTCATACTCATTAGGAGTTATTCCCAATTCCCCTTCACACACGCCCCATCCCAGACATAGGTAATTATTAGTTTATTTCCTGTTTCTATATCTTCACCTACTTTGGATATTTTATATAAATAGAATCATGTAATATGTGGTCTTTTTTTACTTTGTACTATGTGTGTGCATGCGTGTGTGCGTGTGTGACTTTATAAGAATTTTACAAGCATTGCAGCATCTTTCCCCAAATGCCAGTGGTACCACCACCTGTAGTTATAACAACCAAAAATGTCCCCAGACACCTTCAAATGTCCCCGGTGAGTAAAACTGCCCATGGTTGAGAACTCTACTGCCTTAAAGAAAGAGATAATTGTATTCTGTGTTCATATGCTTTCTTGTTATTCTAGATTTTGCTATTTTTGTTCTTTACAATATTTAACTTTGCTCAGCCAAATTTTAGTATTTCAAATAGGAGAAATGAGTTACTACCTTAAATTCTTGCTAAATAATAATCAGGGGAGATTTTCCTAATTGAATTTGAACTTTGAATCATGGAATAGAAATGGATTAAAGTATGCTCATTTTTTTAATAAAAAACATATTTTTTAAAATTTTTTGAAACAGATTTTTTTTGGCACATATGCTTGTGAAAAAACTTTAAAGTTATATAATCCTAGATTATTTTTGCTTTTAGACCAAAACCTAGAGAGATAATGTAATTTGTTTCATGTAAGTGGTGGGAGGGAAGATTGCTTGTTTTTTGTGTGTGTTGTTATTGTTTGTTTTAGTGGTGGAGATGTTTGTGTAATACACAGGAATGTATTCATTTGCTTTTTGGATAAAAGCTAATTTATAATCTCACTTCACGTTATACCTACAAATAAATGTCAGATGGATTATAATAACAATAAAATAAGTAGGCAACAAGAAAACAGAGTAAAAAAGAAATGAACACTTACCAAATCTCTGGAAGAAAAAGACCATTTTGTATTTAGTGTGATCGGAAAATGAAAAGGAAATCTTGATAGACTGGCAATATAAAAATTTGACCTTTTACATCTTAACAAAATCTCTATCTCATTATGTCATTTTGAAAAACTGTTCAGCCGGGCTCGGTGGCTCAGCCTATAATCCCGCGCCTTTGGGAGGCTGAGGTGAGTGAATTGCCTGAGCCC